>NW_018743577.1:0-226759 GCF_001683475.1 Chenopodium quinoa | reverse complement strand
GTCAAATGCATTCCACAAAGCTAATTGAATCAAATGAAAGTCAAACAAATTCAAACTAAGCTAATTGAATCAAATGAAAGTCTAATGCTTTCTACAAAGCTAATTGAATCAAATAAAGTCAAACACATTCAAACAAACCTTTTTGAATCAAATGAAAGTCAAATGCATTCATCAAAGCTAATTGAATCAAATGAAAGTCAAATGCATTCTACAAAGCTAATTAAATCAAATGAAAGTAAAACACATTCAAACAAAGCTAATTGATTCAAATAAAAGTCAAACACATTCAAACAAAGCTTTTTGAATCATATGAAAGTCAAATGCATTCACAAAGCTAATTGAATTAAATGAAAGTCAAAGGCATTCTACAAAGTTTATTGAATCAATTGAAAGTGAAAAGCATTCAAACAAAGCTAATTGAATCAATTGAAAGTCAAACACATTCAAACAAAGCTAATTAAATCAAATTAAAAGTCTAATGCATTCTACAAAGCTAATTAATCAAATGAAAGTCAAACACATTCAAACAAAACGTTTTGAATCAAATGAAAGTCAAACAGATTCAAACAAAGCTTTTTGAATCAAATGAAAGTCAAATGCATTCAACAAAGCTGATTGAATCAAATGAAGTCAAATGCATCTAATTGAATCAATGAAAGTCAAATGCATTTTTAAAAGCTAATTGAATCAAATGAAAGTCAAACACATTCAAATAATTGAATCAAATGAAAGTCTAATGCATTCTAAAAAAATTGAATCAATAAAAGTCAACACATTCAAACAAAGCTTTTTGAATCATAGAAAGTCAAATGCATTCAACAAAGCTAATTGAATCAAATGAAAGTTAATGCATTCTACAAAGCTAATTGAATCAAATGAAAGTCAAACTCATTCAAACAAAGCTAATTAAATCAAATGAAAGTCTAATGCATTCTACAAAGCTAATTGAATCAAATGAAAGTCAAATGGATTCTACAAGGCTCATTGAATGAAATGAAAACCAAACATATTCAAATAAAGCTAATTGAATCAAATGAAATTCTATTACATTATACAAAGCTTATAGAATCAAATGAAAGTTAAACACATTTAAACAAAGCTTTTTGAATCAAATGAAAGTCAAATGCATTCAAACCAAGCTAATTGAATCAAATGAAAGTTAAACACATTCAAACAAAGCTTTTTGAATCAAATGAATTCAAATGCATTCATCAAAGCTAATTGAATCAAACGAAAGTCAAATGCATTCTACAAAGCTAATTAAATCAAAAAGTAAAACACATTCAAACAAGCTAATTGATTCAAATGAAAGTCAAACACATTCAAACATAGCTTTTTGAATCATATGAAAGTCAAATGCATTCCACAAATCTAATTGAATCAAATGAAAGTCAAATGCATTCTACAAAGCGAAATGAATAAAATAAAAGTCAAATTCATTCAAACAAAGCTTTTTGAATCAAATGAAGGTCAAATGCATTCAACAAAGCTATCAAATGAAAGTCAAATGGATTCTACAAAGCTAATTAAATGAAATGAAAGTCAAACGTATTCAAACAAAGCTAATTGAATCAAATGAAATTCTAATACATTCTACAAAGCTAATAGAATCAAATAAAAAGTCAAAAACACATTCAAACAAAGCATTTTGAATCAAATGAAAGTCAAATGCATTCAACAAAGCTAATTGAATAAAATGAAGTCAAACACATTCAATCAAAGCTAATTGAATCAAATGAAAGTCTAATGCATTCTACAAAGCTAATTGAATAAAATGAAAGTCAAACACATTCAAACAAAGCTAATTGAATCAAATGAAAGTCGAATGCATTCTACAAAGCTAATTAAATCAAATGAAAGTAAAACACATTCAAACAAAGCTAATTGAATAAAATGAAAGTCAAACACATTCAAACAAAGCTTTTGAATCAAATGAAAGTCAAATGCATTCATCAAAGCTAATTAGATCAAATGAAAGTCAAATGCATTTAACAAAGCTAATTAAATCAAATGAAAGTAAAACACATTCAAACAAAGTTAATTTATTCAAATGAAAGTCAAACACATTCAAACTAAGCTTTTGAATCATACGAAAGTCAAATGCATTCCACAAAGCTAATTGAATCAAGTGAAAGTCAAACAAATTCAAAACTAAGCTAATTGAATCAAATGAAAGTCTAATGCTTTCTACAAAGCTAATTGAATCAAAATAAAGTCAAACACATTCAAACAAACCTTTTTGAGTCAAATGAAAGTCAAATGCATTCATCAAAGCTAATTGAATCAAATGAAAGTCAAATGCATTCTACAAAGCTAATTAAATCAAATGAAAGTAAAACACATTAAAACAAAGCTAATTGATTCAAATAAAAGTCAAACACATTCAAACAAAGCTTTTTGAATCATATGAAAGTCAAATGCATTTCACAAAGCTAATTGAATTAAATGAAAGTCAAAGGCATTCTACAAAGTATATTGAATCAATTAAAAATGAAATGCATTCAAACAAAGATAATTGAATCAATTTAAAGTCAAACACATTCAAACAAAGCTAATTAAATCAAATTAAAGTCTAATGCATTCTACAAAGCTAATTAAATCAAATGAAAGTCAAACACATTCAAACAAAAACGTTTTGAATCAAATGAAAGTCAAACAGATTCAAACAAAGCTTTTTGAATCAAATGAAAGTCAAATGCATTCAACAAAGCTGATTGAATCAAATGAAAGTCAAATGCATTTTTAAAAAGCTAATTGAATCAAATGAAAGTCAAATGCATTTTTAAAAAGCTAATTGAATCAAATGAAAGTCAAACACATTCAAACAAATCTAATTGAATTAAATGAAAGTCTAATGCATTCTACAAAACTAATTGAATCAAATAAAAGTCAAACACATTCAAACAAAGCTTTTTAATCATATGAAAGTCAAATGCATTCAACCAAGATAATTGAATCAAATGAAAGTTAAATGCATTCTACAAAGCTAATTGAATCAAAGGAAAGTCAAACTCATTCAAACAAAGCTAATTAAATCAAATGAAAGTCTAATGCACTCTACAAAGCTAATTGAATCAAATGAAAGTCAAATGGATTCTACAAGGCTCATTGAATGAAATGAAAACAAAAACATATTCAAATAAAGCTAAATTGAATCAAATGAAATTCTATTACATTATACAAAGCTTATAAAATCAAATGAAAGTTAAACACATTTAAACAAAGCTTTTTGAATCAAATGAAAGTCAAATGCATTCAACCAAGCTAATTGAATCAAATGAAAGTTAAAAACATTCAAACAAAACTAATTGAATCAAATGAAAGTCTAATGCATTCTACAAAGCTAATTAAATAAAATGAAAGTCAAACACATTCAAACAAAGCTTTTTGAATCAAATGAAATTCAAATGCATTCATCAAAGCTAATTGAATCAAATGAAAGTCAAATGCAATCTACAAAGCTAATTAAATCAAATGAAAGTAAAAACACATTCAAACAAAGCTAATTGATTTCAAATGAAAGTCAAACACATTCAAACAAAGCTTTTTGAATCATATGAAAGTCAAATGCATTCCACAAAGCTAATTGAATCAAATGAAAGTCAAACAAATTAAAACTAAGCTAATTGAATCAAATGAAAGTCTAATGCTTTCTACAAAGCTAATTGAATCAAATAAAGTCAAAAACATTCAAACAAACCTTTTTGAATCAAATGAAAGTCAAATGCATTCATCAAAGTTAATTGAATCAAATGAAAGTCAAATGCATTCTACAAAGCTAATTAAATCAAATGAAAGTAAAACACATTCAAACAAAGCTAATTGATTCAAATAAAAGTCAAACACATTCAAACAAAGCTTTTTGAATCATATGAAAGTCAAATGCATTTCACAAAGCTAATTGAATTAAATGAAAGTCAAAGGCATTCTACAAAGTTTATTGAATCAATTGAAAGTGAAATGCATTCAAACAAAGATAATTGAATCAATTGAAAGTCAAACACATTCAAACAAAGCTAATTAAATCAAATTAAAGTCTAATGCATTCTACAAAGCTAATTAAATCAAATGAAAGTCAAACACATTCAAACAAAACGTTTTGAATCAAATGAAAGTCAAACAGATTCAAACAAAGCTTTTTGAATCAAATGAAAGTCAAATGCATTCAACAAAGCTGATTGAATCAAATGAAAGTCAAATGCATTTTTAAAAAGCTAATTGAATCAAATGAAAGTCAAATGCATTTTTAAAAAGCTAATTGAATCAAATGAAAGTCAAACACATTCAAACAAATCTAATTGAATTAAATGAAAGTCTAATGCATTCTAAAAACTAATTGAATCAAATAAAAGTCAAACACATTCAAACAAAGCTTTTTGAATCATATGAAAGTCAAATGCATTCAACCAAGATAATTGAATCAAATGAAAGTTAAATGCATTCTACAAAGCTAATTGAATCAAATGAAAGTCAAACTCATTCAAACAAAGCTAATTAAATCAAATGAAAGTCTAATGCATTCTACAAAGCTAATTGAATCAAATGAAAGTCAAATGGAATCTACAACGCTCATTGAATGAAATGAAAACAAAACATATTCTAATAAAGCTAATTGAATCAAATGAAATTCTATTACATTATACAAAGCTTATAGAATCAAATGAAAGTTAAACACATTTAAACAAAGCTTTTGGAATCAAATGAAAGTCAAATGCATTCAACCAAGCTAATTGAATCAAATGAAAGTTAAACACATTCAAACAAAGCTAATTGAATCAACTGAAAGTCTAATGCATTCTACAAAGCTAATTAAATAAAATGAAAGTCAAACACATTCAAACAAAGCTTTTTGAATCAAATGAAATTCAAATGCATTCATCAAAGCTAATTGAATCAAATGAAAGTCAAATGCAATCTACAAAGCTAATTAAATCAAATGAAAGTAAAACACATTCAAACAAAGCTAATTGATTCAAATGAAAGTCAAACACATTCAAACAAAGCTTTTTGAATCATACGAAAGTCAAATGCATTCCACAAAGCTAATTGAATCAAATGAAAGTCAAACAAATTCAAACTAAGCTAATTGAATCAAATGAAAGTCTAATGCTTTCTACAAAGCTAATTGAATCAAATAAAGTCAAAAACATTCAAACAAACCTTTTTGAATCAAATGAAAGTCAAATGCATTCATCAAAGTTAATTGAATCTAATGAAAGTCAAATGCATTCTACAAAGCTAATTAAATCAAATGAAAGTAAAACACATTCAAACAAAGCTAATTGATTCAAATAAAAGTCAAACACATTCAAACAAAGCTTTTTGAATCATATGAAAGTAAAATGCATTCCACAAAGCTAATTGAATTAAATGAAAGTCAAAAGCATTCTACAAAGTTTATTGAATCAATTGAAAGTGAAAAGCATTCAAACAAAGCTAATTAAATCAATTGAAAGTCAAACACATTCAAACAAAGCTAATTAAATCAAATTAAAGTCTAATGCATTCTACAAAGCTAATTAAATCAAATGAAAGTCAAACATATTCAAACAAAACGTTTTGAATCAAATGAAAGTCAAACAGATTCAAACAAAGCTTTTTGAATCAAATGAAAGTCAAATGCATTCAACAAAGCTGATTGAATCAAATGAAAGTCAAATGCATTTTTAAATAGCTAATTGAATCAAATGAAAGTCAAATGCATTTTTAAAAAGCTAATTGAATCAAATGAAAGTCAAACACATTCAAACAAATCTAATTGAATCAAATGAAAGTCAAACACATTCAAACAAATCTAATTGAATCAAATGAAAGTCTAATGAATTTTACAAAACTAATTGAATCAAATAAAAGTCAAACACATTCAAATAAAGCTTTTTGAATCATATGAAAGTCAAATGCATTCACAAAGCTAATTGAATCAAATGAAAGTTAAATGCATTCTACAAAGCTAATTGAATCAAATGAAAGTCAAACTCATTCAAACAAAGCTAATTAAATCAAATGAAAGTCTAATGCATTCTACAAAGCTAATTGAATCAAATGAAAGTCAAATGGATTCTACAAGGCTCATTGAATGAAATGAAAACCAAACATATTCAAATAAAGCTAATTGAATCAAATGAAATTCTATTACATTATACAAAGCTTATAGAATCAAATGAAAGTTAAACACATTTAAACCAAGCTTTTTGAATTAAATGAAAGTCAAATGCATTCAACCAAGCTAATTAAATCAAATGAAAGTTAAACACATTCAAACAAAGCTAATTGAATCAAATGAAAGTCTAATGCATTCTACAAAGCTAATTGAATAAAATGAAAGTCAAAAACATTCAAACAAAGCTTTTTGAATCAAATGAAATTCAAATGCATTCATCAAAGCTAATTGAATCAAACGAAAGTCAAATGCATTCTACAAAGCTAATTAAATCAAATGAAAGTAAAACACATTCAAACAAAGCTAATTGATTCAAATGAAAGTCAAACACATTCAAACATAGCTTTTTGAATCATATGAAAGTAAAATGCATTTCACAAATCTAATTGAATCAAATGAAAGTCAAATGCATTCTACAAAGCGAAATGAATAAAATAAAAGTCAAATTCATTCAAACAAAGCTTTTTGAATCAAATGAAGGTCAAATGCATTCAACAAAGCTATCAAATGAAAGTTAAATGGATTATACAAAGCTAATTAAATGAAATGAAAGTCAAACGTATTCAAACAAAGCTAATTGAATCAAATGAAATTCTAATACATTCTACAAAGCTAATAGAATCAAATAAAAGTCAAACACATTCAAACAAAGCATTTTGAATCAAATGAAAGTCAAATGCATTCAACAAAGCTAATTGAATAAAATGAAAGTCAAACACATTCAATCAAAGCTAATTGAATTAAATGAAAGTCTAATGCATTCTACAAAATTAATTGAATCAAATGAAAGTCAAACACATTCAAACAAAGCTTTTTGAATCAAATGAAAGTTAAATACATTCATCAAAGCTAATTAGATCAAATGAAAGTCAATTGAGTTTAACAAAGCTAATTAAATCAAATGAAAGTAAAACACATTCAAACAAAGCCAATTGATTCAAATGAAAGTCAAACACATTCAAACAAAGCTTTTTGAATCATATGAAAGTCAAATGCATTCCACAAAGCTAATTGAATCAAATGAAAGTCAAACAAATTCAAACTAAGCTAATTGAATCAAATGAAAGTCTAATGCTTTCTACAAAGCTAATTGAATCAAATAAAGTCAAACACATTCAAACAAACCTTTTTGAATCAAATGAAAGTCAAATGCATTCATCAAAGCTAATTGATCAAATGAAAGTCAAATGCATTCTACAAAGCTAATTAAATCAAATGAAAGTAAAACACATTCAAACAAAGCTAATTGATTCAAATAAAAGTCAAACACATTCAAACAAAGCTTTTTGAATCATATGAAAGTCAAATGCATTTCACAAAGCTAATTGATTCAAATGAAAGTCAAACACATTCAAACAAAGCTTTTTGAATCATATGAAAGTCAAATGCATTCCACAAAGCTAATTGAATCAAATGAAAGTCAAACAAATTCAAACTAAGCTAATTGAATCAAATGAAAGTCTAATGCTCTCTACAAAGCTAATTGAATCAAATAGAGTCAAACACATTCAAACAAACCTTTTTGAATCAAATGAAAGTCAAATGCATTCATCAAAGCTAATTGAATCAAATGAAAGTCAAATGCATTCTACAAAGCTTATTAAATCAAATGAAAGTAAAACACATTCAAACAAAGCTAATTGATTCAAATAAAAGTCAAACACATTCAAACAAAGCTTTTTGAATCATATGAAAGTCAAATGCATTTCACAAAGCTAATTGAATTAAATGAAAGTCAAAGGCATTCTACAAAGTTTATTGAACCAATTGAAAGTGAAATGCATTCAAACAAAGCTAATTGAATCAATTGAAAGTCAAACACATTCAAACAAAGCTAATTAAATCAAATTAAAGTCTAATGCATTCTACAAAGCTAATTAAATCAAATGAAAGTCAAACACTTTCAAACAAAACGTTTTGAATCAAATGAAAGTCAAACAGATTCAAACAAAGCTTTTTGAATCAAATGAAAGTCAAATGCATTCAACAAAGCTGATTGAATCAAATGAAAGTCAAATGCATTTTTAAAAAGCTAATTGAATCAAATGAAAGTCAAATGCATTTTTAAAAAGCTAATTGAATCAAATGAAAGTCAAACACATTCAAACAAATCTAATTGAATTAAATGAAAGTCTAATGCATTCTACAAAACTAATTGAATCAAATAAAAGTCAAACACATTCAAACAAAGCTTTTTGAATCATATGAAAGTCAAATGCATTCAACAAAGCTAATTGAATCAAATGAAAGTTAAATGCATTCTACAAAGCTAATTGAATCAAATGAAAGTCAAACTCATTCAAACAAAGCTAATTGAATCAAATGAAAGTCAAATGGATTCTAAAAGGCTCATTGAATGAAATGAAAACCAAACATATTTAAATAAAGATAATTGAATCAAATGAAATTCTATTACATCATACAAAGCTTATAGAATCAAATGAAAGTTAAACACATTTAAACAAAGCTTTTTGGATCAAATGAAAGTCAAATGCATTCAACCAAGCTAATTGAATCAAATGAAAGTTAAACACATTCAAACAAAGCTAATTGAATCAAATGAAAGTCTAATGCATTCTACAAAGCTAATTGAATAAAATGAAAGTCAAATACATTCAAACAAAGCTTTTTGAATCAAATGAAATTCAAATGCATTCATCAAAGCTAATTGAATCAAATGAAAGTCAAATGCAATCTACAAAGCTAATTAAATCAAATGAAAGTAAAACACATTCAAACAAAGCTAATTGATTCAAATGAAAGTCAAACACATTCAAACAAAGCTTTTTGAATCATATGAAAGTCAAATGCATTCCACAAAGCTAATTGAATCAAATGAAAGTCAAACCAATTCAAACTAAGCTAATTGAATCAAATGAAAGTCTAATGCTTTCTACAAAGCTAATTGAATCAAATAAAGTCAAACACATTCAAACAAACCTTTTTGAATCAAATGAAAGTCAAATGCATTTATCAAAGCTAATTGAACCAAATGAAAGTCAAATGCATTTTACAAAGCTAATTAAATCAAATGAAAGTAAAACACATTCAAACAAAGCTAATTGATTCAAATAAAAGTCAAACACATTCAAACAAAGCTTTTTGAATCATATGAAAGTCAAATGCATTTCACAAAGCTAATTGATTCAAATGAAAGTCAAACACATTCAAACAAAGCTTTTTGAATCATATGAAAGTCAAATGCATTCCACAAAGCTAATTGAATCAAATGAAAGTCAAACAAATTCAAACTAAGCTAATTGAATCAAATGAAAGTCTAATGCTTTCTACAAAGCTAATTGAATCAAATAAAGTCAAACACATTCAAACAAACCTTTTTGAATCAAATGAAAGTCAAATGCATTCATCAAAGCTAATTGAATCAAATGAAAGTCAAATGCATTCAAACAAAGCTAATTGATTTAAATAAAAGTCAAACACATTCAAACAAAGCTTTTTGAATCATATGAAAGTCAAATGCATTTCACAAAGCTAATTGAATTAAATGAAAGTCAAAGGCATTCTACAAAGTTTATTGAACCAATTGAAAGTGAAATGCATTCAAACAAAGTTAATTGAATCAATTGAAAGTCAAACATATTCAAACAAAGCTAATTAAATCAAATTAAAGTCTAATGCATTCTACAAAGCTAATTAAATCAAATGAAAGTCAAACACATTCAAACAAAACGTTTTGAATCAAATGAAAGTCAAATAGATTCAAACAAAGCTTTTTGAATCAAATGAAAGTCAAATGCATTCAACAAAGCTGATTGAATCAAATGAAAGTCAAATGCATTTTTAAAAAGCTAATTGAATCAAATGAAAGTCAAATGCATTTTTAAAAAGCTAATTGAATCAAATGAAAGTCAAACACATTCAAACAAATCTAATTGAATTAAATGAAAGTCTAATGCATTCTACAAAACTAATTGAATCAAATAAAAGTCAAACACATTCAAACAAACCTTTTTGAATCAAATGAAAGTCAAATGCATTCAACAAAGCTAATTGAATCAAATGAAAGTTAAATGCATTCTACAAAGCTAATTGAATCAAATGAAAGTCAAATGGATTCTACAAGGCTCATTGAATGAAATGAAAACCAAACATATTTAAATAAAGCTAATTGAATCAAATGAAATTCTATTACATTATACAAAGCTTATAGAATCAAATGAAAGTTAAACACATTTAAACAAAGCTTTTTGAATCAAATGAAAGTCAAATGCATTCAACCAAGCTAATTGAATCAAATGAAAGTCTAATGCATTCTACAAAGCTAATTGAATAAAATGAAAGTCAAACACATTCAAACATAGCTTTTTGAATCAAATGAAATTCAAATGCATTCATCAAAGCTAATTGAATCAAATGAAAGTCAAATGCAATCTACAAAGCTAATTAAATCAAATGAAAGTAAAACACATTCAAACAAAGCTAATTGTTTCAAATGAAAGTCAAACACATTCAAACAAAGCTTTTTGAATCATATGAAAGTCAAATGCATTCCACAAACCTAATTGAATCAAATGAAAGTCAAACAAATTCAAACTAAGCTAATTGAATCAAATGAAAGTCTAATGCTTTCTACAAAGCTAATTGAATCAAATAAAGTCAAACACATTCAAACAAACCTTTTTGAATCAAATGAAAGTCAAATGCATTCATCAAAGCTAATTGAACCAAATGAAAGTCAAATGCATTTTACAAAGCTAATTAAATCAAATGAAAGTAAAACACATTCAAACAAAGCTAATTGATTCAAATAAAAGTCAAACACATTCAAACAAAGCTTTTTGAATCATATGAAAGTCAAATGCATTTCACAAAGCTAATTGATTCAAATGAAAGTCAAACACATTCAAACAAAGCTTTTTGAATCATATGAAAGTCAAATGCATTCCACAAAGCTAATTGAATCAAATGAAAGTCAAACAAATTCAAACTAAGCTAATTGAATCAAATGAAAGTCTAATGCTTTCTACAAAGCTAATTGAATCAAATAAAGTCAAACACATTCAAACAAACCTTTTTGAATCAAATGAAAGTCAAATGCATTCATCAAAGCTAATTGAATCAAATGAAAGTCAAATGCATTCAAACAAAGCTAATTGATTTAAATAAAAGTCAAACACATTCAAACAAAGCTTTTTGAATCATATGAAAGTCAAATGCATTTCACAAAGCTAATTGAATTAAATGAAAGTCAAAGGCATTCTACAAAGTTTATTGAACCAATTGAAAGTGAAATGCATTCAAACAAAGCTAATTGAATCAGTTGAAAGTCAAACATATTCAAACAAAGCTAATTAAATCAAATTAAAGTCTAATGCATTCTACAAAGCTAATTAAATCAAATGAAAGTCAAACACATTCAAACAAAACGTTTTGAATCAAATGAAAGTCAAACAGATTCAAACAAAGCTTTTTGAATCAAATGAAAGTCAAATGCATTCAACAAAGCTGATTGAATCAAATGAAAGTCAAATGCATTTTTAAAAAGCTAATTGAATCAAATGAAAGTCAAATGCATTTTTAAAAAGCTAATTGAATCAAATGAAAGTCAAACACATTCAAACAAATCTAATTGAATTAAATGAAAGTCTAATGCATTCTACAAAACTAATTGAATCAAATAAAAGTCAAACACATTCAAACAAACCTTTTTGAATCAAATGAAAGTCAAATGCATTCAACAAAGCTAATTGAATCAAATGAAAGTTAAATGCATTCTACAAAGCTAATTGAATCAAATGAAAGTCAAACTCATTCAAACAAAGCTAATTAAATCAAATGAAAGTCTAATGCATTCTACAAAGCTAATTGAATCAAATGAAAGTTAAATACATTCTACAAAGCTAATTGAATCAAATGAAAGTCAAACTCATTCAAACAAAGCTAATTAAATCAAATGGAAGTCTAATGCATTCTACAAAGCTAATTGAATCAAATGAAAGTCAAATGGATTCTACAAGGCTCATTGAATGAAACGAAAACCAAACATATTTAAATAAAGCTAATTGAATCAAATTAAATTCTATTACATTATACAAAGCTTATAGAATCAAATGAAAGTCAAACACATTTAAACAAAGCTTTTTGAATCAAATGAAAGTCAAATGCATTCAACCAAGCTAATTGAATCAAATGAAAGTCTAATGCATTCTACAAAGCTAATTGAATAAAATGAAAGTCAAACACATTCAAACAAAGCTTTTTGAATCAAATGAAATTCAAATGCATTCATCAAAGCTAATTGAATCAAATGAAAGTCAAATGCAATCTACAAAGCTAATTAAATCAAATGAAAGTAAAACACATTCAAACAAAGCTAATTGATTCAAATGAAAGTCAAACACATTCAAACAAAGCTTTTTGAATCATATGAAAGTCAAATGCATTCCACAAAGCTAATTGAATCAAATGAAAGTCAAACAAATTCAAACTAAGCTAATTGAATCAAATGAAAGTCTAATGCTTACTACAAAGCTAATTGAATCAAATAAAGTCAAACACATTCAAACAAACCTTTTTGAATCAAATGAAAGTCAAATGCATTCATCAAAGCTAATTGAACCAAATGAAAGTCAAATGCATTTTACAAAGCTAATTAAATCAAATGAAAGTAAAACACATTCAAACAAAGCTAATTGATTCAAATAAAAGTCAAACACATTCAAACAAAGCTTTTTGAATCATATGAAAGTCTAATGCATTCCACAAAGCTAATAGAATTAAATGAAAGTCAAAAGCATTCTACAAAGTTTATTGAATCAATTGAAAGTCAAAAGCATTCAAACAAAGCTAATTGAATCAATTGAAAGTCAAACACATTCAAACAAAGCTAATTAAATCAAATTAAAGTCTAATGCATTCTACAAAGCTAATTAAATCAAATGAAAGTCAAACACATTCAAACAAAACGTTTTGAATCAAATGAAAGTCAAACAGATTCAAACAAAGCTTTTTGAATCAAATGAAAGTCAAATGCATTCAACAAAGCTGATTGAATCAAATGAAAGTCAAATGCATTTTTAAAAAGCTAATTGAATCAAATGAAAGTCAAATGCATTTTTAAAAAGCTAATTGAATCAAATGAAAGTCAAACCCATTCAAACAAATCTAATTGAATCAAATGAAAGTCTAATGCATTCTACAAAACTAATTGAATCAAATAAAAGTCAAACACATTCAAACAAAGCTTTTTGAATCATATGAGAGTCAAATGCATTCAACAAAGCTAATTGAATCAAATGAAAGTTAAATGCATTCTACAAAGCTAATTGAATCAAATGAAAGTCAAACTCATTCAAACAAAGCTAATTAAATCAAATGAAAGTCTAATGCATTCTACAAAGCTAATTGAATCAAATGAAAGTCAAATGGATTCTACAAGGCTCATTGAATGAAATGAAAACCAAATATATTCAAATAAAGCTAATTGAATCAAATGAAATTCTATTACATTATACAAAGCTTATAGAATCAAATGAAAGTTAAACACATTTAAACAAAGCTTTTTGAATTAAATGAAAGTCAAATGCATTCAACCAAGCTAATTAAATCAAATGAAAGTTAAACACATTCAAACAAAGCTAATTGAATCAAATGAAAGTCTAATGCAATCTACAAAGCTAATTGAATAAAATGAAAGTCAAACACATTCAAACAAAGCTTTTTGAATTAAATGAAATTCAAATGCAGTCATCAAAGCAAATTGAATCAAACGAAAGTCAAATGCATTCTACAAAGTTAATTAAATCAAATGAAAGTAAAACACATTCAAACAAAGCTAATTGATTCAAATGAAAGTCAAACACATTAAAACATAGCTTTTTGAATCATATGAAAGTAAAATGCATTCCACAAATCTAATTGAATCAAATGAAAGTCAAATGCATTCTACAAAGCGAAATGAATAAAATAAAAGTCAAATTCATTCAAACAAAGCTTTTTGAATCAAATGAAGGTCAAATGCATTCAACAAAGCTATCAAATGAAAGTTAAATGGATTATACAAAGCTAATTAAATGAAATGAAAGTCAAACGTATTCAAACAAAGCTAATTGAATCAAATGAAATTCTAATACATTCTACAAAGCTAATAGAATAAAATAAAAGTCAAACACATTCAAACAAAGCATTTTGAATCAAATGAAAGTCAAATGCATTCAACAAAGCTAATTGAATAAAATGAAAGTGAAACACATTCAATCAAAGCTAATTGAATTAAATGAACGTCTAATGCATTCTACAAAGCTAATTGAATCAAATGAAAGTCAAACACATTCAAACAAAGCTTTTTGAATCAAATGAAAGTCAAATGCATTCATCAAAGCTAATTAGATCAAATGAAAGTCAATTGAGTTTAACAAAGCTAATTAAATCAAATGAAAGTAAAACAAATTCAAACAAAGCTAATTGATTCAAATGAAAGTCAAACACTATCAAACAAAGCTTTTTGAATCATATGAAAGTCAAATTCATTCCACAAAGCTAATTGAATCAAATGAAAGTCAAACAAATTCAAACTAAGCTAATTGAATCATTTGAAAGTCTAATGCTTTCTACAAAGCTAATTGAATCAAATAAATTCAAACACATTCAAACAAACCTTTTTGAATCAAATGAAAGTCAAATGCATTCATCAAAGCTAATTGAATCAAATGAAAGTCAAATGCATTCTACAAAGCTAATTAAATCAAAATAAAGTAAAACACATTCAAACAAAGCTAATTGATTCAAATAAAAGTCACACATTCAAACAAAGCTTTTTGAATCATATGAAAGTCAAATGCATTCCACAAAGCTAATTGAATTAAATGAAAGGCAAAAGCATTCTACAAAGTTTACTAAATCAATTGAAAGTGAAAAGCATTCAAACAAAGCTAATTGAATCAATTGAAAGTCAAACACATTCAAACAAAGCTAATTAAATAAAATTAAAGTCTAATGCATTCTACAAAGCTAATTAAATCAAATGAAAGTCAAACACATTCAAACAAAACGTTTTGAATCAAATGAAAGTCAAATAGATTCAAACAAAGCTTTTTGAATCAAATGAAAGTCAAATGCATTCAACAAAGCTGATTGAATCAAATGAAAGTCAAATGCATTTTTAAAAAGCTAATTGAATCAAATGAAAGTTAAATGCATTTTTAAAAAGCTAATTGAATCAAATGAAAGTCAAACACATTCAAACAAATCTAATTGAATCAAATGAAAGTCTAATGCATTCTACAAAACTAATTGAATCAAATAAATGTCAAACACATTCAAACAAAGCTTTTTGAATCATATGAAAGTCAATTGCATTCAACAAAGCTAATTGAATCAAATGAAAGTTAAATGCATTCTACAAAGCTAATTGAATCAAATGAAAGTCAAACTCATTCAAACAAAGCTATTAAATCAAATGAAAGTCTAATGCATTCTACAAAGCTAATTGAATCAAATGAAAGTCAAATGGATTCTACAAGGCTCATTGAATGAAATGAAAACCAAACATATTCAAATAAGGCTAATTGAATCAAATGAAATTCTATTACATTATACAAAGCTTATAGAATCAAATGAAAGTTAAACACATTTAAACAAAGACTTTTGAATCAAATGAAAGTCAAATGCATTCAACCAAGCTAAATAAATCAAATGAAAGTTAAACACATTCAAACAAAGCTAATTGAATCAAATGAATGTCTAATGCATTCTACAAAGCTAATTGAATAAAATGAAAGTCAAACACATTCAAACAAAGCCTTTTGAATCAAATGAAATTCAAATGCATTCATCAAAGCTAATTGAATCAAACGAAAGTCAAATGCATTCTACAAAGCTAATTAAATCAAATGAAAGTCAAACACATTCAAACATAGGTTTTTGAATCATATGAAAGTCAAATGCATTCCACAAATCTAATTGAATCAAATGAAAGTCAAATGCATTCTACAAAGAAAAATGAATAAAATAAAAGTCAAATTCATTCAAACAAAGCATTTTGAATCAAATGAAGGTCAAATGCATTCAACAAAGCTATCAAATGAAAGTCAAATGGATTCTACAAAGCTAATTAAATGAAATGAATTCAAACGTATTCAAACAAAGCTAATTGAACCAAATGAAATTCTAATATATTCTACAAAGCTAATAGAATCAAATAAAAGTCAAACACATTTAAACAAAGCATTTTGAATCAAATGAAAGTCAAATGCATTCAACAAAGCTAATTGAATAAAATGAAAGTCAAACACATTCAATCAAAGCTAATTGAATCAAATGAAAGTCTAATGCATTCTACAAAGCTAATTGAATCAAATGAAAGTCAAACACATTCAAACAAAGCTTTTTGAATCAAATGAAAGTCAAATGCATTCATCAAAGCTAATTAGATCAAATGAAAGTCAAATGCATTTAAAAAGCTAATTAAATCAAATGAAAGTAAAACACATTCAAACAAAGCTAATTGATTCAAATGAAAGTAAAACACATTCAAACAAAGCTTTTTGAATCATATGAAAGTCAAATGCATTCCACAAAGCTAATTGAATCAAATGAAAGTCAAACAAATTCAAACTAAGCTAATTGAATCAAATGAAAGTCTAATGCTTTCTACAAAGCTAATTGAATCAAATAAAGTCAAACACATTCAAACAAACCTTTTTGAATCAAATGAAAGTCAATTGCATTCATCAAAGCTAATTGAATCAAATGAAAGTCAAATGCGTTCTACAAAGCTAATTAAATCAAATGAAACTAAAACACATTCAAACAAAGCTAATTGATTCAAATAAAAGTCAAACACATTCAAACAAAGTTTTTTGAATCATATGAAAGTCAAATGCATTTCACAAAGCTAATTGAATTAAATGAAAGTCAAAGGCATTCTTCAAAGTTTATTGAATCAATTGAAAGTGAAATTCATTCAAACAAAGCTAATTGAATCAATTGAAAGTCAAACACATTCAAACAAAGCTAATTAAATCAAATTAAAGTCTAATGCATTATACAAAGCTAATTAAATCAAATGAAAGTCAAACACATTCAAACATAACGTTTTGAATCAAATGAAAGTCAAACAGATTCAAACAAAGCTTTTTGAATCAAATGAAAATCAAATGCATTAAACAAAGCTGATTGAATCAAATGAAAGTCAAATGCATTTTTAAAAAGCTAATTGAATCAAATGAAAGTTAAATGCATTTTTAAAAAGCTAATTGAATCAAATGAAAGTCAAAAACATTCAAACAAATATAATTGAATCAAATGAAAGTCTAATGCATTCTACAAAACTAATTGAATCAAATAAAAGTCAAAACACATTCAAACAAAGCTTTTTGCATCATATGAAAGTCAAATGCATTCAACAAAGCTAATTGAATCAAATGAAAGTTAAATGCATTCTACAAAGCTAATTGAATCAAATGAAAGTCAAACTCATTCAAACAAAGCTAATTCAATCAAATGAAAGTCTAATGCATTCTACAAAGCTAATTGAATCAAATGAAAGTCAAATGGATTCTACAAGGCTCATTGAATGAAATGAAAACCAAACATATTCAAATAAGGCTAATTAAATCAAATGAAATTCAATTACATTATACAAAGCTTATAGAATCAAATGAAAGTTAAACACATTTAAACAAAGACTTTTGAATCAAATGAAAGTCAAATGCATTCAACCAAGCTAATTAAATCAAATGAAAGTTAAACACATTCAAACAAAGCTAATTGAATCAAATGAAAGTCTAATGCATTCCACAAAGCTAATTGATTAAAATGAAAGTCAAATGGATTCTACAAGGCTCATTGAATGAAACGAAAACCAAACATATTTAAATAAAGCTAATTGAATCAAATGAAATTCTATTACATTATACAAAGCTTATAGAATCAAATGAAAGTTAAACACATTTAATCAAAGCTTTTTGAATCAAATGAAAGTCAAATTCATTCAACCAAGCTAATTGAATCAAATGAAAGTCTAATGCATTCTACAAAGCTAATTGATTAAAATGAAAGTCAAACACATTCAAACAAAGCTTTTTGAATCAAATGAAATTCAAATGCATTCATCAAAGCTAATTGAATCAAATGAAAGTCAAATGCAATCTACAAAGCTAATTAAATCGAATGAAAGTAAAACACATTCAAACAAAGCTAATTGATTCAAATGAAGTCAAACACATTTAAACAAAGCTTTTTGAATCATATGAAAGTCAAATGCATTCCACAAAGCTAATTGAATCAAATGAAAGTCAAACAAATTCAAACTAAGCTAATTGAATCAAATGAAAGTCTAATGCTTTCTACAAAGCTAATTGAATCAAATAAAGTCAAACTCATTCAAACAAACCTTTTTGAATCAAATGAAAGTCAAATGCATTCATCAAAGCTAATTGAATCAAATGAATGTCAAATGCATTCTACAAAGCTAATTAAATCAAATGAAAGTAAAACACATTCAAACAAAGCTAATTGATTCAAATAAAAGTCAAACACATTCAAACAAAGCTTTTTGAATCAAATGAAAACCAAACATATTCAAATAAAGCTAATTGAATCAAATGAAATTCTATTACATTATACAAAGCTTATAGAATCAAATGAAAGTTAAACACATTTAAACAAAGCTAATTGAATCAAATGAAAGTCTAATGCTTTCTACAAAGCTAATTGAATCAAATAACGTCAAACACATTCAAACAAACCTTTTTGAATCAAATGAAAGTCAAATGCATTCATCAAAGCTAATTGAATCAAATGAAAGTCAAATGCATTCTACGAAGCTAATTAAATCAAATGAAAGTAAAACACATTCAAACAAAGCTAATTGATTCAAATAAAAGTCTAATGCTTTCTACAAAGCTAATTGAATCAAATAAAGTCAAACACATTCAAACAAACCTTTTTGAATCAAATCAAAGTCAATTGCATTCATCAAAGCTAATTGAATCAAATCAAAGTCAAATGCATTCTACAAAGCTAATTAAATCAAATGAAAGTAAAACACATTCAAACAAAGCTAATTGATTCAAACGAAAGTCAAACACATTCAAACAAAGCTTTTTGAATCATATGAAAGTCAAATGCATTCCACAAAGCTAATTGAATCAAATGAAAGTCAAACAAATTCAAACTAAGCTAATTGAATCAAATAAAAGTCTAATGCTTTCTACAAAGCTAATTGAATCAAATAAAGTCAAACACATTCAAACATACCTTTTTGAATCAAATGAAAGTCAAATGCATTCATCAAAGCTAATTGAATCAAATGAAAGTCAAATGCATTCTACAAAGCTAATTAAATCTAATGAAAGTAAAACACATTCAAACAAAGCTAATTGATTCAAATAAAAGTCAAACACATTCAAACAAAGCTTTTTGAATCATATGAAAGTCAAATGCATTCCACAAAGCTAATTGAATTAAATGAAAGTCAAAAGCATTCTACAAAGTTTATTGAATCAATTGAAAGTGAAAAGCATTCAAACAAAGCTAATTGAATCAATTGAAAGTCAAACACATTCAAACAAAGCTACTTAAATCAAATTAAAGTCTAATGCATTCTACAAAGCTAATTAAATCAAATGAAAGTCAAACACATTCAAACAAAACGTTTTGAATCAAATGAAAGTCAAACAGATTCAAACAAAGCTTTTTGAATCAAATGAAAGTCAAATGCATTCAACGAAGCTGATTGAATCAAATGAAAGTCAAATGCATTTTTAAAAAGCTAATTGAATCAAATGAAAGTCAAATGCATTTTTAAAAAGCTAATTGAATCAAATGAAAGTCAAACACATTCAAACAAATCTAATTGAATCAAATGAAAGTCTAGTGCATTCTACAAAACTAATTGAATCAAATAAAAGTCAAACACATTCAAACAAAGCTTTTTGAATCAAATGAAAGTCAAATGCATTCATCAAAGCTAATTAGATCAAATGAAAGTCAATTGAGTTTAACAAAGCTAATTAAATCAAATGAAAGTAAAACACATTCAAACAAAGCTAATTGATTCAAATGAAAGTCAAACACTATCAAACAAAGCTTTTTGAATCATATGAAAGTCAAATTCATTCCACAAAGCTAATTGAATCAAATGAAAGTCAAACAAATTCAAACTAAGCTAATTGAATCAAATGAAAGTCTAATGCTTTCTACAAAGCTAATTAAATCAAAAGAAAGTAAAACACATTCAAACAAAGCTAATTGATTCAAATAAAAGTCAAACACATTCAAACAAAGCTTTTTGAATCATATGAAAGTCAAATGCATTCCACAAAGCTAATTGAATTAAATGAAAGTCAAAAGCATTCTACAAAGTTTACTGAATCAATTGAAAGTGAAAAGCATTCAAACAAAGCTAATTGAATCAATTGAAAGTCAAACACATTCAAACAAAGCTAATTAAATAAAATTAAAGTCTAATGCATTCTATAAAGCTAATTAAATCAAATGAAAGTCAAACACATTCAAACAAAACGTTTTGAATCAAATGAAAGTCAAACAGATTCAAACAAAGCTTTTTGAATTAAATGAAAGTCAAATGCATTCAACAAAGCTGATTGATGTGTAAACAAGATGAGAAACCTTGTTACAAGAAATGATAAGTTAAGAGATTCAAAGGGTCTTAAAGTTCAATTGTCAAGTAATCAGTTTAGTTAGGGGAACTCTCACCCTAAGCTAAGGATATAGCAAAGAGGAACTCTCACTCGTTTGCTTGGGATAGTTTAGATGAGGGAACTCTCACCAAATCATAAACTATAAGCCCTAATTTTGGGAACTCTCACCAAAACTAACACTCTTCAAATTCGGATACTCAAATTTGGAAAACAAAGTGAGCTAAACTCAAGTCACTTCAATTAACAAAACACACGTTTTTTAGGCAAATAATCTTGGATCCTTTTCATTCATTCAAAGTATGCTATTTATAGCATCAATACAACCTTTTCACTTGCCTACTTTAATTAACAAAATGAAATAGACAAAAGGAAATTAACTAAGGGAATGAGTGGAGATTACACGTCCCACTTAACCCCTTTTACAAATATGATTAAACTTAATTAAAAGAACTAAAGACTAGGCTTGAAACAAGGGAAGATGACCAGCCAAAATAGCATCCAAAGAGCCTCTTCAGCACACGCCCAAAACAGCCATTTTCAAGCTTGTGTAACCCCCATTTTAATGCCTTGATTCACGCCTCTTTATTCTTCATAACCCCCAAATAATGAGGTGCAATGTTCAGCCAACAAACTCCATAATTCACGCCCAACAAGTGCCATGAATCACTCCTCTTCAATCAGCTTGTAACCGTTGCACTTGGAGCTTGGAAAACCGTCACTTGCTAGATACTTTCTACAAGGTTAATTACACTAAGTGAAGTGTAACCACTTGTAAAATCTTTCGGACCAAAACCGTGCAAAGGAGTAAGGAATGATTTGGACAGAAACAATTCCTTTGCATTGCTTTGAACTTGGACCTCACCTTGACTACTTGGAGCATCACAATCATTAGAACTTTGACCATATTGGTCATCCTCCTCTTCTTCAAAAGGAATTGCCCTCAATTCGTCATCATCAAAGTATGGAGCAAGGTCCCCAACGTTGAATGTGCTTGAGACACCAAATTGGCCCCCCAAATCAACCTTGTATGCATTGTCATTGATCTTTTCCACGATTTCAAATCGACCTTCGGCTCTTGGCATAAGCTTGTTCTTTCTTTTGCTAGGAAACCTCTCTTTCCTCATGTAAATCCACACTAAGTCACCAACTTCAAATTGCTTCACGTTTTTCACCCTCTTGTTGGCTTGTTTCTTGTAGACTTCATTTGCTTTCTCAATGTTCTTCCTAACTTCCTTGTGGACCTTCAACATGAACTCGGCTTGTTCCCTAGCTCCACCATGAACGAACTTGTCTTGTGGCAAAGCTATGAGATCAATAGGAACATAAGGATTGACACCATAGACTACTTCAAAAGGAGAGTACTTTGTAGTAGCACTAGGAGTCCGATTGTAAGCAAACTCGGCATGAGCTAGCTTGACATCCCAATCCTTAGCACTCTTACTAACCAAGGTCCGAAGCAACGAACCCAGAATTCTATTCACCACTTCAGTTTGCCCATCGGTTTGTGGATGGTGTGAAGTAGAAAACAGCAACTTTGTTCCCATTAGACGCCATATTGATTTCCAAAAATGACTAAGAAATTTTGTATCACGATCGGACACAATGGTGCGTGGCACCCCATGAAAACGAACCACTTCTTCAAAGTATAACTTAGCCACTTTCATAGCATCTTCGGTTTTGTGACAAGGAATGAAATGAGCCATTTTTGAAAACCGATCAACAACCACCATGATTGAGTCTTTACCCCTTTGAGTTCTAGGTAAAGCCACAATGAAATCCATGCTCACATCCTCCCAAGGTCTTTCCGGAACTGGCAAAGGCTTGTAGAGACCTTTGTGAAACACCATCTTGGCCCTTTGACAAGTAGAACAACGACTAACCACATGATGAACCGTGGCTAACATCTTCGGCCAATAAAAGTGAGCTTGAAGAAGCTCCATTGTTTTTTGAATCCCCACGTGACCAGCTAGACCTCCTCCATGAGCCTCATGAATCAACAAGCTTCTAATTGGACACTTAGGAATGCATAACCGATTTCCCTTAAAAAGAAAGTCATCATGTAAGGAAAATAAGTCATATACTCCATGGACACATTTCTGTATTATTTCCATGAAATCTCCATCCTCTTTGTAGTATGCTTTGATCAAATCAAACCCAAGAACCTTTGCTTCGACAACTCCAAGCAAATTGTGTCTCCTAGATAAGGCATCCGCAACAACATTAGCCTTTCCACTCTTGTATTTAGAGGAAAAGTTAAAGGTTTGCAAGAATTCAACCCATTTAGCATGTCTTGAATTCAACTTCTTTTGACCATGGATGAACCTTAGAGATTCATGGTCCGAATGTAATATGAACGGTTGTGGTCTCAAGTAATGTGACCAATGATCTAGAGCTCGTACCATAGCATAGAACTCTTTATCATAGGTGGAATAGTTCAACTTGCCTTGACTCAACTTTTCACTGAAATAAGCAATTGGACGCCCTTCTTGAATCAAAACTGCTCCAATCCCCTTCCCACTTGCGTCACACTCAACTTCAAATGGCTTGGAAAAATCAGGGAGTGCAAGAATAGGAGTGTTGCACATTTTCTCCTTGACTTCTTCAAAGGCCTTTTGAGCTTGTGTAGTCCATTCAAACGTCCCCTTCTTAGTACACTCAGTTATAGGAGCCATGAGTGTGCTAAAATTCTTGATAAATCTTCTATAGAAAGAAGCTAGGCCATGGAAAGAACGGACCTCCGTGAGTGTTTTTGGACTAGGCCATGATTGAATTGCTTCAACCTTGCAAGGATCCACCTTCACGCCATCACCTGAAACTATGTAACCAAGAAAAGTGACCTCATATAACATAAAATCACATTTTTCAAGTTTTCCATACAATTTTTGCGTTCTTAAAACAGAAAAAACTTGAAACAAATGATCTAAATGTTCATCCTCATTTTTAGAGTAAATAAGGATGTCATCAAGGTACACCACCACGAACTTGCCAAGAAATGGCCTCAACACCTCGTTCATTAATCTCATGAACGTGCTAGGTGCATTGGTCAATCCAAACGGCATCACAAGCCATTCATACAACCCATGCTTTGTCTTGAATGCAGTCTTCCATTCATCACCTTCCCTCATACGAATTTGATGGTAACCACTTCTCAAATCAACTTTTGAGAATACATTTGAACCACTCAATTCGTCCAACATATCATCCAGTCTTGGAATTGGGAACCTGTACTTGATAGTAATATTGTTAACAGCTCTACTATCAATGCACATACGCCAAGTACCATCCTTTTTAGGAACCAACAAGGCAGGAACCGCACATGGACTCATAGACTCACGCACATAGCCCATACCCATCAATTCTTCAATTTGTCTTTGCAACTCCTTAGTTTCTAAAGGGTTACATCTATAGGCAGGTTTATTTGGTAGAGGTGCGCCTGGAATGAGATCAATTTGATGCTCAATTCCTCTCAAGGGTGGTAATCCCTTAGGTAACTCATCCGGAAAAACATCCTCAAACTCTTTAATCAGTTTGGCAAGTTTAGGATTTTGACTCACAAATTTTTCATGGATTTCTTTAGAGTACAACATGAATATCTCTTCCTCACCCTCAAACTCCCTCTCAAACTCTTTACAAGATAATAAAGAAATTTGTGGCTTTTGTGGTTGTGAAAACCGTGGGGGTGGTAAAGGGTGCAATTTCTTTTGTTTCCCTTGGTGAGTGATAGTGTAGGTGTTATGGTACCCATCATGGATAGATTTTTTATCAGATTGCCACGGTCTCCCAAGAAGAATATGACAAGCATCCATTAAAACAACATCACACAATTGACTATCATGATATGAACCAATCGAAAAACTCACCATACATTGCTTTCTAACCCCAGTGCTAGCATTAGAATCTAACCAACTCAATTTGTAAGGATGTGGATGATTTGTGGTGGTAAGACCTAGTTTAGATACTAAGGTTTTCGACACAGTATTAGCCTCACTGCCCCCATCAATAATTAGATCACATACCTCGTCACCAACTTTACATTTGGTGATGAAAATGTGTTGTCTTTGTGGCGCCAAAGGTTCCTCCACACGAGCTTGCAAAGCTCTCCTAACCACCAAGTTTGTTTTGCCCTCCATTTCAGGATAGCATTGGTCCTCCTCCTCATCCTTTTCATACGGGGTCACCTCCTTCTCTTCTTCAGACTCAAATTCCTCCCAATTGATGCTTTGGGTGGCTATGAGTTTAACCTCTTGCATGGTTAAGGCTCTTGAATTAGGACAATCTTTTTTATAATGTCCTCTACCTCCACACTTGTAACATACAATGTCACTAAGCTTGAAGTCTTTCGTGTTCCTCTTTGGTGGCTCATTAGGCTTGCTAAAAGAAGAACCCTCCTTTGAGTTGAAGGGTGGTTTGCGTACCACTGGAGTAGTAGTAGGCGTTTTCTTCCTTTTCCTTTTAGCATCAAACTTTGTCACAAGTTTGCAAGCTTCCACAAACGTGAGGTTAGTGTAACCGTCAAGTTTGTCTTGTAACTCTTGTTCCAACCCAGCTACAAAACGTCCCAACTTCAGCTCTTCATTTTCAGTCACCTCACATACAATGGCAAGCCTATCAAATTCTTTGATATAGTCTTCCACCGAATCACCATTTTGTTGGAGAGTACTCCATTTCACATACTGATTTTGCTTGTAATTGTGAGGAATGAAACGATCTCTCATTCTTTTCTTCAGCTTTTCCCAAGTGGAAATGTGAGCCTTACCCCTAAGGGTACGCCCTCTTTGTTCTCCTTGCAACCAACTATCACCATAGCCCTTCAACTTGACTTTGGCAATCTTAAAACGTTGAACATCCTCATGAATGTCCTTGTATTCAAAGTACCTTTCCAAGGATTTCTCCCATTCCAAGTACTTCTCTGGATCAAGTGTCCCATCAAAGGCAGGAACGTCCACTTTGAGACTCCTATCCTCCCTCCTAGGTGGAGGGTCTTCACCTTGATCTCTCCTATCTTGCTCGTTCATGAGTCTTGCCATCAAGGCAGCAAGGTTCCCTTGGAGATTGGCATTGGTTTCGGCCAACCTTTCCTGACTAGCAATGGATCGATTAAGAGCTTCCAAAGCTGTCCTCAAGTCTTGATTCTCTCCCATGGTATGTAGGTATTCGACCCCTTTGGAAAATTTAAGAAAATTTCCCCCTACCTGACGCGCCAAATGATGTGTAAACAAGATGAGAAACCTTGTTACAAGAAATGATAAGTTAAGAGATTCAAAGGGTCTTAAAGTTCAATTGTCAAGTAATCAGTTTAGTTAGGGGAACTCTCACCCTAAGCTAAGGATATAGCAAAGAGGAACTCTCACTCGTTTGCTTGGGATAGTTTAGATGAGGGAACTCTCACCAAATCATAAACTATAAGCCCTAATTTTGGGAACTCTCACCAAAACTAACACTCTTCAAATTCGGATACTCAAATTTGGAAAACAAAGTGAGCTAAACTCAAGTCACTTCAATTAACAAAACACACGTTTTTTAGGCAAATAATCTTGGATCCTTTTCATTCATTCAAAGTATGCTATTTATAGCATCAATACAACCTTTTCACTTGCCTACTTTAATTAACAAAATGAAATAGACAAAAGGAAATTAACTAAGGGAATGAGTGGAGATTACACGTCCCACTTAACCCCTTTTACAAATATGATTAAACTTAATTAAAAGAACTAAAGACTAGGCTTGAAACAAGGGAAGATGACCAGCCAAAATAGCATCCAAAGAGCCTCTTCAGCACACGCCCAAAACAACCATTTTCAAGCTTGTGTAACCCCCATTTTAATGCCTTGATTCACGCCTCTTTATTCTTCATAACCCCCAAATAATGAGGTGCAATGTTCAGCCAACAAACTCCATAATTCACGCCCAACAAGTGCCATGAATCACTCCTCTTCAATCAGCTTGTAACCGTTGCACTTGGAGCTTGGAAAACCGTCACTTGCTAGATACTTTCTACAAGGTTAATTACACTAAGTGAAGTGTAACCACTTGTAAAATCTTTCGGACCAAAACCGTGCAAAGGAGTAAGGAATGATTTGGACAGAAACAATTCCTTTGCATTGCTTTGAACTTGGACCTCACCTTGACTACTTGGAGCATCACAATCATTAGAACTTTGACCATATTGGTCACTGATTGAATCAAATGAAAATCAAATGCATTTTTAAAAAGCTAATTGAATCAAATGAAAGTCAAATGCATTTTTAAAAAGCTAATTGAATCAAATGAAAGTCAAACACATTCAAACAAATCTAATCGAATCAAATGAAAGTCTAATGCATTCTACAAAACTAATTGAATCAAATCAAAGTCAAACACAGTCAAACAAAGCTTTTTGAATCATATGAAAGTCAAATGCATTCAACAAAGCTAATTGAATCAAATGAAAGTTAAATGCATTCTACAAAGCTAATTGAATCAAATGAAAGTCAAACTCATTCAAACAAAGCTAATTAAATCAAATGAAAGTCTATTGCATTCTACAAAGCTAATTGAATCAAATGAAAGTCAAATGGATTCTACAAGGCTCATTGAATGAAATGAAAACCAAACATATTCAAATAAGGCTAATTGAATCAAATGAAATTCTATTACATTATACAAAGCTTATAGAATCAAATGAAAGTTAAACACATTTAATCAAAGCTTTTTGAATCAAATGAAAGTCAAATGCATTCAACCAAGCTAATTGAATCAAATGAAAGTCTAATGCATTCTACAAAGCTAATTGATTAAAATGAAAGTCAAACACATTCAAACAAAGCTTTTTGAATCAAATGAAATTCAAATGCATTCATCAAAGCTAATTGAATCAAATGAAAGTCAAATGCAATCTACAAAGCTAATTAAATCGAATGAAAGTAAAACACATTCAAACAAAGCTAATTGATTCAAATGAAGTCAAACACATTTAAACAAAGCTTTTTGAATCATATGAAAGTCAAATGCATTCCACAAAGCTAATTGAATCAAATGAAAGTCAAACAAATTCAAACTAAGCTAATTGAATCAAATAAAAGTCTAATGCTTTCTACAAAGCTAATTGAATCAAATAAAGTCAAGCACATTAAAACATACCTTTTTGAATCAAATGAAAGTCAAATGCATTCATCAAAGCTAATTGAATCAAATGAAAGTCAAATGCATTCTACAAAGCTAATTAAATCTAATGAAAGTAAAACACATTCAAACAAAGCTAATTGATTCAAATAAAAGTCAAACACATTCAAACAAAGCTTTTTGAATCATATGAAAGTCAAATGCATTCCACAAAGCTAATTGAATTAAATGAAAGTCAAAAGCATTCTACAAAGTTTATTGAATCAATTGAAAGTGAAAAGCATTCAAACAAAGCTAATTGAATCAATTGAAAGTCAAACACATTCAAACAAAGCTACTTAAATCAAATTAAAGTCTAATGCATTCTACAAAGCTAATTAAATCAAATGAAAGTCAAACACATTCAAACAAAACGTTTTGAATCAAATGAAAGTCAAACAGATTCAAACAAAGCTTTTTGAATCAAATGAAAGTCAAATGCATTCAACGAAGCTGATTGAATCAAATGAAAGTCAAATGCATTTTTAAAAAGCTAATTGAATCAAATGAAAGTCAAATGCATTTTTAAAAAGCTAATTGAATCAAATGAAAGTCAAACACATTCAAACAAATCTAATTGAATCAAATGAAAGTCTAATGCATTCTACAAAACTAATTGAATCAAATAAAAGTCAAACACATTCAAACAAAGCTTTTTGAATCAAATGAAAGTCAAATGCATTCATCAAACCTAATTAGATCAAATGAAAGTCAATTGAGTTTAACAAAGCTAATTAAATCAAATGAAAGTAAAACACATTCAACCAAAGCTAATTGATTCAAATGAAAGTCAAACACTATCAAACAAAGCTTTTTGAATCATATGAAAGTCAAATTCATTCCACAAAGCTAATTGAATCAAATGAAAGTCAAATAAATTCAAACTAAGCTAATTGAATCAAATGAAAGTCTAATGCTTTCTACAAAGCTAATTGAATCAAATAAATTCAAACACATTCAAACAAACCTTTTTGAATCAAATGAAAGTCAAATGTGTTGTAGCCAAGCCTAACAACTTGGTTATGGACATTTCGTTGGTTCAAGATGTAGCATCATGCGTTGGTGCTATGCATTCTATCATTGGGCAGCAAGATATTCAACCACTTGAATTTCTTGTTGTTCTTATTAATTAGTTCGTTAACTAGTTCGTTTTACTTCTTTTATGCTTTGAATAAGTTGTAAACTTTAATCTTATTTTAAGTTTGCAAATTAGTTATGCTCTTTAGTTCTTTTAGCTGAACATGTAATGTTACATTCACACATCAAGTACAAGATCAAGATGCATCACAAAAGCAGCCGTTTAAGCTTGTGAAGAAGGCATAAAATCCGAAACTAATTTGGAGGTATTTTAAGGCTTTAACTTGGGTGTTACAATCAGCTTCAATGAGGAGTTACAAGCTTTAAAATGAGCCTTCAAGTGGCCGTTTATTTCAGCCAGCAATGGGTACATTCAAGAGGCGTCCAAGTACATCCTTGTCTACATACATTCAAGCTTAATTCAAGGCTTGAAACAAGGGGAGTTACACTTCACTTGCTGTTTGAATTTGGGCGTGAAAAGGGGAGCCGTTACAACTCCAAGTTGCTGCTTTGATTGGCGTGAATCAAGGGGGGGTTATACTCTCTTGTTTCTGATTTTATTTCACTCATAATTTGGAGGTTACAAACCGTCATTTGCTCTTGATGTATCTAGCTAAGTAAGGCTTCTTTTATTAATGTATCTAGACTACAAAAAGCTGATATGTACTTAGTTGGACGTGTAACAAGTGAGCTTTAAGCCACTTGACTTAGCTTGTACTTAAGATGCTTGCTCACTATAAATAGCAAGCAAATGTGAATGAAAAATCAGATTATTGCAAACAAAAAAAGACTTGTCTTACATTCGTTTCTTGGATTAGAAACAAAAACCTGAAATTCTTGGATTTGGAATTTCGTTTCCTTTGCTTAGTTAGCTAGTTTAGGCTACTAGTTGGCTTGTGATCTTAGGAATCCAAAACGTTTCTTAGTGGTGTGACTGTATCTAAGAAGCCTTTGGTTCTTTAGCCTTATCTATCCCTTGGTTTATCCCTTGTGTATTTCGAGTGTTACTCCAAATATACAACATTTGGCGCTAGAAGGAGGGGGTCTAGCAAACAAATACCCAAACACAATACCCCAAACACATACCCAAACACAAACCATGGCCGACATCCCACCCCCTAATTGGCAAGAATATGTCAATAAGGTTGCACAAGAGAAAGAAGATATGGAGCAACGAATGCAATATTTGCAAGAATGCTTGGTGGTTCGACGCACACTTAGCAATATGGTTGGCAAAGAAGGAAGTTTGCAACGTGAGTCAATCTTTCACACTCGTTGCACCATTGGTGGAAAGGTATGTACAATGATTATTGATGGAGGTAGTTGTACCAATGTAGCTTCACAAGTAATGATAGACAAACTGAAACTTAAAACCGTCCCTCACCCTAAACCTTATGTGATTCAATGGCTAAATCATGGAAAAGGAATTCAAGTAACACAACAAGTCTTGTTATCATTTAGCATTGGTAAAACTTATGAGGAAGAATTGTGGTGTGATGTTATACCTATGGATGCATGTCATATTTTACTTGGTAGACCTTGGTTATTTGATAGGCGTGTGATGCATGATGGGTATAAAAACACATATTCCTTCACTAAGGATGGACGGAAAATACTTCTTACCCCCCTAAACCTCAAAAACGATCACCCCATATCCACACCCCCTACTTACCTTACCACTCTCATAAAATCAGAATTGCATGAGTATAAAGCTCACAAACCATTCATTTTAAGCCAACTTGATGTCCCTTCCAAACCGTCACCAGAAGAGCCACACCCACTCCTCACCCCTCTTCTCAAAACCTTTTCCCATGTTTTCCCCGAAGACATTCCCCATGGCTTACCCCCAAAACGTGACATACAACACAAAATTGATCTTGTTCCCGGATCAATGCTCCCAAACAAACCGGCCTATAGAACCACTCCAAAAGAAACCGAAGAGATTAAGCGGCAAGTGGAAGAATTACTATCCAAGGGTCTTATTCGTAAGTCTCTTAGTCCATGTGCTTGTCCTACTTTGATTGTGCCTAAGAAGAATGGAGAATGGAGAATGTGTGTTGATAGTAGGTCAATCAATAAAATCACTATCAAGTACCGGTTTCCTATTCCAAGATTGAATGATTTGCTTGATGAATTGTATGGTTCTAAAGTGTTCTCTAAAATTGATTTGAGAAGTGGCTATCATCAAATTCGAATTTTCGAAGGAGATGAATGGAAAACCGCTTTCAAGACAAAGGAGGGCCTCTATGAATGGCTTGTGATGCCATTTGGTTTGTCTAATGCACCATCTACATTTATGCGCCTTATGAATCAGGTTATGCAACCTTTCATGGGTAAATTTGTTGTAGTTTATTTTGATGACATTTTGGTGTATAGTAGGGAGGAAGAAGAGCATTCTATGCATTTGCAACAGGTTTTTGAAGCCCTTGAACGTGAGAAGTTGTATGGTAACTTAGAGAAGTGTCATTTCTTCACTTCCCAAGTTATTTTTCTTGGCTTCAAAGTTTCATCACAAGGCATTGAAGTTGATGAAAAGAAAGTTGCTGCAATTCGTGAGTGGCCTACGCCACAAACCGTTCAACAAGTTCGAAGCTTTCATGGACTTGCTTCTTTCTATAGAAGATTTGTACGGAACTTTAGCACTCTCATGGCACCTATCACGGAACTAACTAAAAATCAGAAGTTAGTTTGGAATGATAAGGCTCAAAAGGCCTTTGATGAGGTAAAACATCAACTTACTAGTGCACCTATTCTTGCTTTGCCTAACTTTGATGAAGTTTTTGAAGTTGAGTGCGATGCTAGTGGAGTTGGTATTGGTGCTGTTTTGTCACAAGTTGGGCGTCCCCTTGCCTACTTTAGTGAAAAACTCAACGAAGCACAACGGAAGTATAGCACCTATGATAAGGAGTTCTTTGCTCTTGTTCGTGCTTTGGACCATTGGAGACATTACCTCATTTCCAAGGAGTTCATCCTTCATTCGGATCATGAAGCCCTCAAATATCTTCAAAGCCAACAAAAACTCCAACCTCGCCATGCCAAATGGGTGGAGTATTTGCAAGCTTTTCATTTCGTGATCAAGCATAGGAGAGGCGCCATGAACAAAGGAGCTGATGCGCTTTCAAGGAGATATACACTCTTGAATTCTTTCAAAGCAAGGGTGATTAGTGTTGATGATGTAAAAGCAAGTTACCACAATGATCATGACTTTGGTGATTTGTTTTTAAAATGTTCTAATCATGCTTACAAAGATTATTACATTTTAGATGGCTATTTGTTCAAAGGAAACAAGTTGTGCATTCCAAGATCAAGCTTAAGAGAATCTCTTATCAAAGAGTTTCATGAAGGAGGAATGGCGGGACACTTTGGCATAGAGAAGACTACCCTTCTTGTCCAAGAATACTTTCATTGGCCTAGATTGGTCCGTGATGTGGAGTTCATTGTGAAGAGATGCGTGACATGTCAAAAGGCCAAGAGTCATAGTCTACCTCAAGGCTATCTTTTGCCCTTACCTATTCCGCAAGCACCATGGGAGGATATTAGTCTTGATTTCGTTGTGGGACTTCCTATCACCCAACGAAAGAAAGATTCTATAATGGTTGTTGTTGATCGATTTTCTAAAATGGCTCATTTTATTGCTTGTCATACAACTTATGATGCTACTCATGTTGCTAACTTGTTTTTCAATGAGATTGTTCGTTTACATGGTGTACCTAAATCCATGGTGAGTGATCGTGATCCAAAATTTCTAAGTCATTTTTGGCTTACATTATGGAGGAAGATGGGCACGAAATTGAACTTTAGCACTTCAAGTCATCCTCAAACAGATGGCCAAACCGAAGTGACTAATAGAACTTTGGGATCCTTGTTGCGTTCTTTGGCTACTAAACGTCCCAAGCAATGGGAAGAGATGCTTCCTCATGCGGAGTTTGCTTACAATCGTGTGCCTAGCAAGACAACAGGTCTGAGTCCTTTTGAAGTGGTGTATGGATTCAATCCGTGCACTCCTATTGACCTCACTCCCATTCCCTCACCAAACAAGTTCAGCAATGATGCCGAGGTGCGCGCAAAAGAAATCAAGTCTATGCATGAGCAAGTTCGTTCCAAAATTGAACAAACTAATGCAAAGACTAAGGCATACTATGACAAGAAAAGAAAGGAGGTCCGTTTTCAGCCCGGTGACTTAGTTTGGATTCATCTTCGAAAGGAAAGATTTCCTTCCAAAAGACGGTCCAAGGTTAGTCCTCGTAGTGATGGTCCATTTGCCATTGTTGAAAAGGTGAATGATAATGCTTACAAGGTTGAGTTGCCCGGAGATTATGGTGTTTGTAGCACCTTTAATGTGGCTGATTTGTCACCTTATTATGATGAGTTTGAAGAGTTGCCGAGTTTGAGGGCAAACTCTTTTCAAGAAGGGGGGAATGTTGTAGCCAAGCCTAACAACTTGGTTATGGACATTTCGTTGGTTCAAGATGTAGCATCATGCGTTGGTGCTATGCATTCTATCATTGGGCAGCAAGATATTCAACCACTTGAATTTCTTGTTGTTCTTATTAATTAGTTCGTTAACTAGTTCGTTTTACTTCTTTTATGCTTTGAATAAGTTGTAAACTTTAATCTTATTTTAAGTTTGCAAATTAGTTATGCTCTTTAGTTCTTTTAGCTGAACATGTAATGTTACATTCACACATCAAGTACAAGATCAAGATGCATCACAAAAGCAGCCGTTTAAGCTTGTGAAGAAGGCATAAAATCCGAAACTAATTTGGAGGTATTTTAAGGCTTTAACTTGGGTGTTACAATCAGCTTCAATGAGGAGTTACAAGCTTTAAAATGAGCCTTCAAGTGGCCGTTTATTTCAGCCAGCAATGGGTACATTCAAGAGGCGTCCAAGTACATCCTTGTCTACATACATTCAAGCTTAATTCAAGGCTTGAAACAAGGGGGAGTTACACTTCACTTGCTGTTTGAATTTGGGCGTGAAAAGGGGAGCCGTTACAACTCCAAGTTGCTGCTTTGATTGGCGTGAATCAAGGGGGGGTTATACTCTCTTGTTTCTGATTTTATTTCACTCATAATTTGGAGGTTACAAACCGTCATTTGCTCTTGATGTATCTAGCTAAGTAAGGCTTCTTTTATTAATGTATCTAGACTACAAAAAGCTGATATGTACTTAGTTGGACGTGTAACAAGTGAGCTTTAAGCCACTTGACTTAGCTTGTACTTAAGATGCTTGCTCACTATAAATAGCAAGCAAATGTGAATGAAAAATCAGATTATTGCAAACAAAAAAAGACTTGTCTTACATTCGTTTCTTGGATTAGAAACAAAAACCTGAAATTCTTGGATTTGGAATTTCGTTTCCTTTGCTTAGTTAGCTAGTTTAGGCTACTAGTTGGCTTGTGATCTTAGGAATCCAAAACGTTTCTTAGTGGTGTGACTGTATCTAAGAAGCCTTTGGTTCTTTAGCCTTATCTATCCCTTGGTTTATCCCTTGTGTATTTCGAGTGTTACTCCAAATATACAACAAAATGCATTCATCAAAGCTAATTGAATCAAATGAAAGTCAAATGCATTCTACAAAGCTAATTAAATCAAAAGAAAGTAAAACACATTCAAACAAAGCTAATTGATTCAAATAAAAGTCAAACACATTCAAACAAAGCTTTTTGAATCATATGAAAGTCAAATGCATTCCACAAAGCTAATTGAATTAAATGAAAGTCAAAAGCATTCTACAAAGTTTACTGAATCAATTGAAAGTGAAAAGCATTCAAACAAAGCTAATTGAATCAATTGAAAGTCAAACACATTCAAACAAAGCTAATTAAATAAAATTAAAGTCTAATGCATTCTACAAAGCTAATTAAATCAAATGAAAGTCAAATGCATTTTTAAAAAGCTAATTGAATCAAATGAAAGTCAAACACATTTAAACAAATCTAATTGAATCAAATGAAAGTCTAATGCATTCTACAAAACTAATAGAATCAAATAAAAGTCAAACACATTCAAACAAAGCTTTTTGAATCATATGAAAGTCAAATGCATTCAACAAAGCTAATTGAATCAAATGAAAGTTAAATGCATTCTACAAAGCTAATTGAATAAAATGAAAGTCAAACTCATTCAAAAAAAGCTAATTAAATCAAATGAAAGTCTAATGCATTTTACAAAGCTAATTGAATCAAATGAAAGTCAAATGGATTCTACAAGGCTCATTGAATGAAATGAAAACCAAACATATTTAAATATAGCTAATTGAATCAAATGAAATTGTATTACATTATACAAAGCTTATAGAATCTAATGAAAGTTAAACACATTTAAACAAAGCTTTTTGAATCAAATGAAAGTCAAATGCATTCAACCAAGCTAATTGAATCAAATGAAAGTTAAACACATTCAAACAAAGCTAATTGAATCAAATGAAAGTCTAATGCATTCTACAAAGCTAATTGATTAAAATGAAAGTCAAACACATTCAAACAAAGCTTTTTGAATCAAATGAAATTCAAATGCATTCATCAAAGCTACTTGAATCAAATGAAAGTCAAATGCAATCTACAAAGCTAATTAAATCGAATGAAAGTAAAACACATTCAAACAAAGCTAATTGATTCAAATGAAGTCAAACACATTCAAACAAAGCTTTTTGAATCATATGAAAGTCAAATGCATTCCACAAAGCTAATTGAATCAAATGAAAGTCAAACAAATTCAAACTAAGCTAATTGAATCAAATGAAAGTCTAATGCTTTCTACAAAGCTAATTGAATCAAATAAAGTCAAACACATTCAAACAAACCTTTTTGAATCAAATGAAAGTCAAATGCATTCATCAAACCTAATTGAATCAAATGAAAGTCAAATGCATTCTACAAAGCTAATTAAATCAAATGAAAGTAAAACACATTCAAACAAAGCTAATTGATTCAAATAAAAGTCAAACACATTCAAACAAAGCTTTTTGAATCATATGAAAGTCAAATACATTCCACAAAGCTAGTTGAATTAAATGAAAGTCAAAAGCACTCTACAAAGTTTATTAAATCAATTGAAAGTGAAAAGCATTCAAACAAAGCTAATTGAATCAATTGAAAGTGAAACACATTCAAACAAAGCTAATTAAATCAAATTAAAGTCTAATGCATTCTACAAAGCTAATTAAATCAAATGAAAGTCAAACACATTCAAACAAAACGTTTTGAATCAAATGAAAGTCAAACAGATTCAAACAAAGCTTTTTGAATCAAATGAAAGTCAAATGCATTCAACAAACCTGATTGAATCAAATGAAAATCAAATGCATTTTTAAAAAGCTAATTGAATCAAATGAAAGTCAAATGCATTTTTAAAAAGCTAATTGAATCAAATGAAAGTCAAACACATTCAAACAAATCTAATCGAATCAAATGAAAGTCTAATGCATTCTACAAAACTAGTTGAATCAAATAAAAGTCAAACACAGTCAAACAAAGCTTTTTGAATCATATGAAAGTCAAATGCATTCAACAAAGCTAATTGAATCAAATGAAAGTTAAATGCATTCTAGAAAGCTAATTGAATCAAATGAAAGTCAAACTCATTCAAACAAAGCTAATTAAATCAAATGAAAGTCTATTGCATTCTACAAAGCTAATTGAATCAAATGAAAGTCAAATGGATTCTACAAGGCTCATTGAATGAAATGAAAACCAAACATATTCAAATAAGGCTAATTGAATCAAATGAAATTCTATTACATTATACAAAGCTTATAGAATCAAATGAAAGTTAAACACATTTAATCAAAGCTTTTTGAATCAAATGAAAGTCAAATGCATTCAACCAAGCTAATTGAATCAAATGAAAGTCTAATGCATTCTACAAAGCTAATTGATTAAAATGAAAGTCAAACACATTCCAATAAAGCTTTTTGAATCAAATGAAATTCAAATGCATTCATCAAAGCTACTTGAATCAAATGAAAGTCAAATGCAATCTACAAAGCTAATTAAATCGAATGAAAGTAAAACACATTCAAACAAAGCTAATTGATTCAAATGAAGTCAAACACATTCAAACAAAGCTTTTTGAATCATATGAAAGTCAAATGCATTCCACAAAGCTAATTGAATCAAATGAAAGTCAAACAAATTCAAACTAAGCTAATTGAATCAAATGAAAGTCTAATGCTTTCTACAAAGCTAATTGAATCAAATAAAGTCAAACACATTCAAACAAACCTTTTTGAATCAAATGAAAGTCAAATGCATTCATCAAAGCTAATTGAATCAAATGAAAGTCAAATGCATTCTACAAAGCTAATTAAATCAAATGAAAGTAAAACACATTCAAACAAAGCTAATTGATTCAAATAAAAGTCAAACACATTCAAACAAAGCTTTTTGAATCATATGAAAGTCAAATGCATTCCACAAAGCTAATTGAATTAAATGAAAGTCAAAAGCATTCTACAAAGTTTATTGAATCAATTGAAAGTGAAAAGCATTCAAACAAAGCTAATTGAATCAATTGAAAGTCAAACACATTCAAACAAAGCTAATTAAATCAAATTAAAGTCTAATGCATTCTACAAAGCTAATTAAATCAAATGAAAGTCAAACACATTCAAACAAAACGTTTTGAATCAAATGAAAGTCAAACAGATTCAAACAAAGCTTTTTGAATCAAATGAAAGTCAAATGCATTCAACAAAGCTGATTGAATCAAATGAAAGTCAAATGCATTTTTAAAAAGCTAATAGAATCAAATGAAAGTCAAATGCATTTTTAAAAAGCTAATTGAATCAAATGAAAGTCAAACACATTCAAACAAATCTAATCGAATCAAATGAAAGTCTAATGCATTCTACAAAACTAATTGAATCAAATAAAAGTCAAACACAGTCAAACAAAGCTTTTTGAATCATATGAAAGTCAAATGCATTCAACAAAGCTAATTGAATCAAATGAAAGTTAAATGCATTCTACAAAGCTAATTGAATCAAATGAAAGTCAAACTCATTCAAACAAAGCTAATTAAATCAAATGAAAGTCTATTGCATTCTACAAAGCTAATTGAATCAAATGAAAGTCAAATGGATTCTACAAGGCTCATTGAATGAAATGAAAACCAAACATATTCAAATAAGGCTAATTGCATCAAATGAAATTCTATTACATTATACAAAGCTTATAGAATCAAATGAAAGTTAAACACATTTAATCAAAGCTTTTTGAATCAAATGAAAGTCAAATGCATTCAACCAAGCTAATTGAATCAAATGAAAGTTAAACACATTCAAACAAAGCTAATTGAATCAAATGAAAGTCTAATGCATTCTACAAAGCTAATTGAATAAAATGAAAGTCAAACACATTCAAACAAAGCTTATTGAATCAAATGAAATTCAAATGCATTCATCAAAGCTAATTGAATCAAACGAAAGTCAAATGCATTCTACAAAGCTAATTAAATCAAATGAAAGTAAAACACATTCAAACAAAGCTAATTGATTCAAATGAAAGTCAAACACATTCAAACATAGCTTTTTGAATCATATGAAAGTCAAATGCATTCCACAAATCTAATTGAATCAAATGAAAGTCAAATGCATTCTACAAAGCAAAATGAATAAAATAAAAGTCAAATTCACTCAAACAAAGCTTTTTGAATCAAATGAAGGTCAAATGCATTCAACAAAGCTATCAAATCAAAGTCAAATGGATTCTACAAAGCTAATTAAATGAAATGAATATCAAACGTGTTCAAACAAAGCTAATTGAATCAAATGAAATTGTAATACATTCTACAAAGCTAATAGAATCAAATAAAAGTCAAACACATTCAAGCAAAGCATTTTGAATCAAATGAAAGTCAAATGCATTCAACAAAGCTAATTGAATAAAATGAAAGTCAAACACATTCAATCAAAGCTAATTGAATCAAATGAAAGTCTAATGCATTCTACAAAGCTAATTACATGAAATGAAAGTCAAACGTATTCAAACAAAGCTAATTGAATCAAATGAAATTCTATTACATTATACAAAGCTTATAGAATCAAATGAAAGTTAAACACATTTAAACAAAGCTTTTTGATGCAAATGAAAGTCAAATGCATTCAACCAAGCTAATTGAATCAAATAAAAGTTAAACACATTCAAACAAAGCTAATTGAATCAAATGAAAGTCTATAGCATTCTACAGAGCTAATTGAATAAAATGAAAGTCAAACACATTCAAACAAAGCTTTTTGAATCAAACGCATTTCAAATGCATTCATCAAAGTTAATTGAATCAAACGAAAGTCAAATGCATTCTACAAAGCTAATTAAATCAAATGAAAGTAAAACACATTCAAACAAAGCTAATTGATTCAAATGAAAGTCAAACACATTCAAACATAGCTTTTTGAATCATATGAAAGTCAAATGCATTCCACAAATCTAATTAAATCAAATGAAAGTCAAATGCATTCTACAAAGCAAAATGAATAAAATAAAATTCAAATTCATTCAAACAAAGCTTTTTGAATCAAATGAAGGTCAAATGCATTCAACAAAGCTATCAAATGAAAGTCAAATGGATTCTACAAAGCTAATTAAATGAAATGAATATCAAACGTGTTCAAACAAAGCTAATTGAATCAAATGAAATTGTAATACATTCTACAAAGCTAATAGAATCAAATAAAAGTCAAACACATTCAAACAAAGCATTTTGAATCAAATGAAAGTCAAATGCATTCAACAAAGCTAATTGAATAAAATGAAAGTCAAACACATTCAATCAAAGCTAATTGAATCAAATGAAAGTCCAATACATTTTACAAAGCAAATTACATGAAATGAAAGTCAAACGTATTCAAACAAAGCTAATTGAATCAAATGAAATTCTATTACATTATACAAAGGTTATAGAATCAAATGAAAGTTAAACACATTTAAACAAAGCTTTTTGAATCAAATGAAAGTCAAATGCATTCAACCAAGCTAATTGAATCAAATAAAAGTTAAACACATTCAAACAAAGCTAATTGAATCAAATGAAAGTCTATAGCATTCTACAAAGCTAATTGAATAAAATGAAAGTCAAACACATTCAAACAAAGCCTTTTGAATCAAATGAAATTCAAATGCATTCATCAAAGCTAATTGAATCAAACGAAAGTCAAATGCATTCTACAAAGCTAATTAAATCAAATGAAAGTAAAACACATTCAAACAAAGCTAATTGATTCAAATGAAAGTCAAACACATTCAAACATAGCTTTTTGAATCATATGAAAGTCAAATGCATTCCACAAATCTAATTGAATCAAATGAAAGTCAAATGCATTCTACAAAGCAAAATGAATAAAATAAAAGTCAAACACATTCAAACAAAGCTTTTTGAATCATATGAAAGTGAAATGCATTCCACAAATCTAATTGAATCAAATGAAAGTCAAACAAATTCAAACTAAGCTAATTGAATCAAATGAAAGTCTAATGCTTTCTACAAAGCTAATTGAATCAAATAAAGTCAAACACATTCAAACAAACCTTTTTGAATCAAATGAAAGTCAATTGCATTCATCAAAGCTAATTGAATCAAATGAAAGTCAAATGCGTTCTATAAAGCTAATTAAATCAAATGAAACTAAAACACATTCAAACAAAGCTAATTGATTCAAATAAAAGTCAAACACATTCAAACAAAGCTTTTTGAATCATATGAAAGTCAAATGCATTTCACAAAGCTAATTGAATTAAATGAAAGTCAAAGGCATTCTACAAAGTTTATTGAATCAATTGAAAGTGAAATGCATTCAAACAAAGCTAATTGAATCAATTGAAAGTCAAACACATTCAAACAAAGCTAATTAAATCAAATTAAAGTCTAATGCATTATACAAAGCTAATTAAATCAAATGAAAGTCAAACACATTCAAACATAACATTTTGAATCAAATAAAAGTCAAACAGATTCAAACAAAGCTTTTTGAATCAAATGAAAATCAAATGCATTCAACAAAGCTGATTGAATCAAATGAAAGTCAAATGCATTTTTAAAAAGCTAATTGAATCAAATGAAAGTTAAATGCATTTTTAAAAAGCTAATTGAATCAAATGAAAGTCAAACACATTCATACCAATCTAATTGAATCAAATGAAAGTCTAATGCATTCTACAAAACTAATTGAATCAAATAAAAGTCAAACACATTCAAACAAAGCTTTTTGCATCATATGAAAGTCAAATGCATTCAACAAAGCTAATTGAGTCAAATGAAAGTTAAATGCATTCTACAAAGCTAATTGAATCAAATGAAAGTCAAACTCATTCAAACAAAGCTAATTCAATCAAATGAAAGTCTATTGCATTCTACAAAGCTAATTGAATCAAATGAAAGTCAAATGGATTCTACAAGGCTCATTGAATGAAATGAAAACCAAACATATTCAAATAAGGCTAATTGAATCAAATGAAATTCTATTACATTATACAAAGCTTATAGAATCAAATGAAAGTTAAACACATTTAAACAAAGACTTTTGAATCAAATGAAAGTCAAATGCATTCAACCAAGCTAATTAAATCAAATGAAAGTTAAACACATTCAAACAAAGCTAATTGAATCAAATGAAAGTCTAATGCATTCTACAAAGCTAATTGAATAAAATGAAAGTCAAACACATTCAAACAAAGCCTTTTGAATCAAATGAAATTCAAATGCATTCATCAAAGCTAATTGAATCAAACGAAAGTCAAATGCATTCTGCAAAGCTAATTAAATCAAATGAAAGTAAAACACATTCAAACAAAGCTAATTGATTCAAATGAAAGTCAAACACATTCAAACATAGCTTTTTGAATCATATGAAAGTCAAATGCATTCCACAAATCTAATTGAATCAAATGAAAGTCAAATGCATTCTACAAAGCAAAATGAATAAAATAAAAGTCGAATTCATTCAAACAAAGCTTTTTGAATCAAATAAAGGTCAAATGCATTCAACAAAGCTATCAAATGAAAGTCAAATGGATTCTACAAAGCTAATTAAATGAAATGAATATCAAACGTATTCAAACAAAGCTGATTGAATCAAATGAAATTCTAATACATTCTACAAAGCTAATAGAATCAAATAAAAGTCAAACACATTCAAACAAAGCATTTTGAATCAAAGGAAAGTCAAATGCATTCAACAAAGCTAATTGAATAAAATGAAAGTCAAACACATTTAATCAAAGCTAATTGAATCAAATGAAAGTCTAATGCATTCTACAAAGCTAATTGAATCAAATGAAAGTCAAATGGATTCTACAAGGCTCATTGAATGAAATGAAAACCAAACATATTCAAATAAAGCTAATTGAATCAAATGAAATTCTATTACATTATACAAAGCTTATAGAATCAAATGAAAGTTAAACACATTTAAACAAAGCTTTTTGAATCAAATGAAAGTCAAATGCATTCAACCAAGCTAATTGAATCAAATAAAAGTTAAACACATTCAAACAAAGCTAATTGAATCAAATGAAAGTCTATAGCATTCTACAGAGCTAATTGAATAAAATGAAAGTCAAATGCATTCCACAAATCTAATTAAATCCAATGAAAGTCAAATGCATTCTACAAAGCAAAATGAATAAAATAAAATTCAAATTCATTCAAACAAAGCTTTTTGAATCAAATGAAGGTCAAATGCATTCAACAAAGCTATCAAATGAAAGTCAAATGGATTCTACAAAGCTAATTAAATGAAATGAATATCAAACGTGTTCAAACAAAGCTAATTGAATCAAATGAAATTGTAATACATTCTACAAAGCTAATAGAATCAAGTAAAAGTCAAACACATTCAAACAAAGCATTTTGAATCAAATGAAAGTCAAATGCATTCAACAAAGCTAATTGAATAAAATGAAAGTCAAACACATTCAATCAAAGCTAATAGAATCAAATGAAAGTCCAATACATTTTACAAAGCTAATTACATGAAATGAAAGTCAAACGTATTCAAACAAAGCTAATTGAATCAAATGAAATTCTATTACATTATACAAAGGTTATAGAATCAAATGAAAGTTAAACACATTTAAACAAAGCTTTTTGAATCAAATGAAAGTCAAATGCATTCAACCAAGCTAATTGAATCAAATAAAAGTTAAACACATTCAAACAAAGCTAATTGAATCAAATGAAAGTCTATAGCATTCTACAAAGCTAATTGAATAAAATGAAAGTCAAACACATTCAAACAAAGCCTTTTGAATCAAATGAAATTCAAATGCATTCATCAAAGCTAATTGAATCAAACGAAAGTCAAATGCATTCTACAAAGCTAATTAAATCAAATGAAAGTAAAACACATTCAAACAAAGCTAATTGATTCAAATGAAAGTCAAACACATTCAAACATAGCTTTTTGAATCATATGAAAGTCAAATGCATTCCACAAATCTAATTGAATCAAATGAAAGTCAAATGCATTCTACAAAGCAAAATGAATAAAATAAAAGTCAAACACATTCAAACAAAGCTTTTTGAATCATATGAAAGTGAAATGCATTCCACAAATCTAATTGAATCAAATGAAAGTCAAACAAATTCAAACTAAGCTAATTGAATCAAATGAAAGTCTAATGCTTTCTACAAAGCTAATTGAATCAAATAAAGTCAAACACATTCAAACAAACCTTTTTGAATCAAATGAAAGTCAATTGCATTCATCAAAGCTAATTGAATCAAATGAAAGTCAAATGCGTTCTATAAAGCTAATTAAATCAAATGAAACTAAAACACATTCAAACAAAGCTAATTGATTCAAATAAAAGTCAAACACATTCAAACAAAGCTTTTTGAATCATATGAAAGTCAAATGCATTTCACAAAGCTAATTGAATTAAATGAAAGTCAAAGGCATTCTACAAAGTTTATTGAATCAATTGAAAGTGAAATGCATTCAAACAAAGCTAATTGAATCAATTGAAAGTCAAACACATTCAAACAAAGCTAATTAAATCAAATTAAAGTCTAATGCATTATACAAAGCTAATTAAATCACATGAAAGTCAAACACATTCAAACATAACATTTTGAATCAAATAAAAGTCAAACAGATTCAAACAAAGCTTTTTGAATCAAATGAAAATCAAATGCATTCAACAAAGCTGATTGAATCAAATGAAAGTCAAATGCATTTTTAAAAAGCTAATTGAATCAAATGAAAGTTAAATGCATTTTTAAAAAGCTAATTGAATCAAATGAAAGTCAAACACATTCAAACCAATCTAATTGAATCAAATGAAAGTCTAATGCATTCTACAAAACTAATTGAATCAAATAAAAGTCAAACACATTCAAACAAAGCTTTTTGCATCATATGAAAGTCAAATGCATTCAACAAAGCTAATTGAGTCAAATGAAAGTTAAATGCATTCTACAAAGCTAATTGAATCAAATGAAAGTCAAACTCATTCAAACAAAGCTAATTCAATCAAATGAAAGTCTATTGCATTCTACAAAGCTAATTGAATCAAATGAAAGTCAAATGGATTCTACAAGGCTCATTGAATGAAATGAAAACCAAACATATTCAAATAAGGCTAATTGAATCAAATGAAATTCTATTACATTATACAAAGCTTATAGAATCAAATGAAAGTTAAACACATTTAAACAAAGACTTTTGAATCAAATGAAAGTCAAATGCATTCAACCAAGCTAATTAAATCAAATGAAAGTTAAACACATTCAAACAAAGCTAATTGAATCAAATGAAAGTCTAATGCATTCTACAAAGCTAATTGAATAAAATGAAAGTCAAACACATTCAAACAAAGCCTTTTGAATCAAATGAAATTCAAATGCATTCATCAAAGCTAATTGAATCAAACGAAAGTCAAATGCATTCTGCAAAGCTAATTAAATCAAATGAAAGTAAAACACATTCAAACAAAGCTAATTGATTCAAATGAAAGTCAAACACATTCAAACATAGCTTTTTGAATCATATGAAAGTCAAATGCATTCCACAAATCTAATTGAATCAAATGAAAGTCAAATGCATTCTACAAAGCAAAATGAATAAAATAAAAGTCGAATTCATTCAAACAAAGCTTTTTGAATCAAATGAAGGTCAAATGCATTCAACAAAGCTATCAAATGAAAGTCAAATGGATTCTACAAAGCTAATTAAATGAAATGAATATCAAACGTATTCAAACAAAGCTGATTGAATCAAATGAAATTCTAATACATTCTACAAAGCTAATAGAATCAAATAAAAGTCAAACACATTCAAACAAAGCATTTTTAATCAAATGAAAGTCAAATGCATTCAACAAAGCTAATTGAATAAAATGAAAGTCAAACACATTTAATCAAAGCTAATTGAATCAAATGAAAGTCTAATGCATTCTACAAAGCTAATTGAATCAAATGAAAGTCAAATGGATTCTACAAGGCTCATTGAATGAAATGAAAACCAAACATATTCAAATAAAGCTAATTGAATCAAATGAAATTCTATTACATTATACAAAGCTTATAGAATCAAATGAAAGTTAAACACATTTAAACAAAGCTTTTTGAATCAAATGAAAGTCAAATGCATTCAACCAAGCTAATTGAATCAAATAAAAGTTAAACACATTCAAACAAAGCTAATTGAATCAAATGAAAGTCTATAGCATTCTACAGAGCTAATTGAATAAAATGAAAGTCAAATGCATTCCACAAATCTAATTAAATCAAATGAAAGTCAAATGCATTCTACAAAGCAAAATGAATAAAATAAAATTCAAATTCATTCAAACAAAGCTTTTTGAATCAAATGAAGGTCAAATGCATTCAACAAAGCTATCAAATGAAAGTCAAATGGATTCTACAAAGCTAATTAAATGAAATGAATATCAAACGTGTTCAAACAAAGCTAATTGAATCAAATGAAATTGTAATACATTCTACAAAGCTAATAGAATCAAGTAAAAGTCAAACACATTCAAACAAAGCATTTTGAATCAAATGATAGTCAAATGCATTCAACAAAGCTAATTGAATAAAATGAAAGTCAAACACATTCAATCAAAGCTAATTGAATCAAATGAAAGTCCAATACATTTTACAAAGCTAATTACATGAAATGAAAGTCAAACGTATTCAAACAAAGCTAATTGAATCAAATGAAATTCTATTACATTATACAAAGGTTATAGAATCAAATGAAAGTTAAACACATTTAAACAAAGCTTTTTGAATCAAATGAAAGTCAAATGCATTCAACCAAGCTAATTGAATCAAATAAAAGTTAAACACATTCAAACAAAGCTAATTGAATCAAATGAAAGTCTATAGCATTCTACAAAGCTAATTGAATAAAATGAAAGTCAAACACATTCAAACAAAGCCTTTTGAATCAAATGAAATTCAAATGCATTCATCAAAGCTAATTGAATCAAACGAAAGTTAAATGCATTCTACAAAGCTAATTAAATCAAATGAAAGTAAAACACATTCAAACAAAGCTAATTGATTCAAATGAAAGTCAAACACATTCAAACATAGCTTTTTGAATCTTATGAAAGTCAAATGCATTCCACAAATCTAATTGAATCAAATGAAAGTCAAATGCATTCTACAAAGCAAAATGAATAAAATAAAAGTCAAACACATTCAAACAAAGCTTTTTGAATCATATGAAAGTGAAATGCATTCCACAAATCTAATTGAATCAAATGAAAGTCAAACAAATTCAAACTAAGCTAATTGAATCAAATGAAAGTCTAATGCTTTCTACAAAGCTAATTGAATCAAATAAAGTCAAACACATTCAAACAAACCTTTTTGAATCAAATGAAAGTCAATTGCATTCATCAAAGCTAATTGAATCAAATGAAAGTCAAATGCGTTCTATAAAGCTAATTAAATCAAATGAAACTAAAACACATTCAAACAAAGCTAATTGATTCAAATAAAAGTCAAACACATTCAAACAAAGCTTTTTGAATCATATGAAAGTCAAATGCATTTCACAAAGCTAATTGAATTAAATGAAAGTCAAAGGCATTCTACAAAGTTTATTGAATCAATTGAAAGTGAAATGCATTCAAACAAAGCTAATTGAATCAATTGAAAGTCAAACACATTCAAACAAAGCTAATTAAATCAAATTAAAGTCTAATGCATTATACAAAGCTAATTAAATCAAATGAAAGTCAAACACATTCAAACATAACATTTTGAATCAAATAAAAGTCAAACAGATTCAAACAAAGCTTTTTGAATCAAATGAAAATCAAATGCATTCAACAAAGCTGATTGAATCAAATGAAAGTCAAATGCATTTTTAAAAAGCTAATTGAATCAAATGAAAGTTAAATGCATTTTTTAAAAAGCTAATTGAATCAAATGAAAGTCAAACACATTCAAACCAATCTAATTGAATCAAATGAAAGTCTAATGCATTCTACAAAACTAATTGAATCAAATAAAAGTCAAACACATTCAAACAAAGCTTTTTGCATCATATGAAAGTCAAATGCATTCAACAAAGCTAATTGAGTCAAATGAAAGTTAAATGCATTCTACAAAGCTAATTGAATCAAATGAAAGTCAAACTCATTCAAACAAAGCTAATTCAATCAAATGAAAGTCTATTGCATTCTACAAAGCTAATTGAATCAAATGAAAGTCAAATGGATTCTACAAGGCTCATTGAATGAAATGAAAACCAAACATATTCAAATAAGGCTAATTGAATCAAATGAAATTCTATTACATTATACAAAGCTTATAGAATCAAATGAAAGTTAAACACATTTAAACAAAGACTTTTGAATCAAATGAAAGTCAAATGCATTCAACCAAGCTAATTAAATCAAATGAAAGTTAAACACATTCAAACAAAGCTAATTGAATCAAATGAAAGTCTAATGCATTCTACAAAGCTAATTGAATAAAATGAAAGTCAAACACATTCAAACAAAGCCTTTTGAATCAAATGAAATTCAAATGCATTCATCAAAGCTAATTGAATCAAACGAAAGTCAAATGCATTCTGCAAAGCTAATTAAATCAAATGAAAGTAAAACACATTCAAACAAAGCTAATTGATTCAAATGAAAGTCAAACACATTCAAACATAGATTTTTGAATCATATGAAAGTCAAATGCATTCCACAAATCTAATTGAATCAAATGAAAGTCAAATGCATTCTACAAAGCAAAATGAATAAAATAAAAGTCGAATTCATTCAAACAAAGCTTTTTGAATCAAATGAAGGTCAAATGCATTCAACAAAGCTATCAAATGAAAGTCAAATGGATTCTACAAAGCTAATTAAATGAAATGAATATCAAACGTATTCAAACAAAGCTGATTGAATCAAATGAAATTCTAATACATTCTACAAAGCTAATAGAATCAAATAAAAGTCAAACACATTCAAACAAAGCATTTTTAATCAAATGAAAGTCAAATGCATTCAACAAAGCTAATTGAATAAAATGAAAGTCAAACACATTTAATCAAAGCTAATTGAATCAAATGAAAGTCTAATGCATTCTACAAAGCTAATTGAATCAAATGAAAGTCAAACACATTCAAACAAAGCTTTTTGAATCAAATGAAAGTCAAATGCATTCATCAAAGCTAATTAGATCAAATGAAAGTCAAATGCATTTAAATAAGCTAATTAAATCAAATGAAAGTAAAACACATTCAAACAAAGCTAATTGATTCAAATGAAAGTCAAACACATTCAAACAAAGCTTTTTGAATCATATGAAAGTCAAATGCATTCCACAAAGCTAATTGAATCAAATGAAAGTCAAACAAATTCAAACTAAGCTAATTGAATCAAATGAAAGTCTAATGCTTTCTACAAAGCTAATTGAATCAAATAAAGTCAAACACATTCAAACAAACCTTTTTGAATCAAATGAAAGTCAATTGCATTCATCAAAGCTAATTGAATCAAATGAAAGTCAAATGCGTTCTACAAAGCTAATTAAATTAAATGAAACTAAAACACATTCAAACAAAGCTAATTGATTCAAATAAAAGTCAAACACATTCAAACAAAGCTTTTTGAATCATATGAAAGTCAAATGCATTTCACAAAGCTAATTGAATTAAATGAAAGTCAAAGGCATTCTACAAAGTTTATTGAATCAATTGAAAGTGAAATGCATTCAAACAAAGCTAATTGAATCAATTGAAAGTCAAACACATTCAAACAAAGCTAATTAAATCAAATTAAAGTCTAATGCATTATACAAAGCTAATTAAATCAAATGAAAGTCAAACACATTCAAACATAACGTTTTGAATCAAATGAAAGTCAAACAGATTCAAACAAAGCTTTTTGAATCAAATGAAAATCAAATGCATTCAACAAAGCTGATTGAATCAAATGAAAGTCAAATGCATTTTTAAAAAGCTAATTGAATCAAATGAAAGTTAAATGCATTTTTAAAAAGCTAATTGAATCAAATGAAAGTAAAACACATTCAAACAAATCTAATTGAATCAAATGAAAGTCTAATGCATTCTACAAAACTAATTGAATCAAATAAAAGTCAAACACATTCAAACAAAGCTTTTTGCATCATATGAAAGTCAAATGCATTCAACAAAGCTAATTGAATCAAATGAAAGTTAAATGCATTCTACAAAGCTAATTGAATCAAATGAAAGTCAAACTCATTCAAACAAAGCTAATTTAATCAAATGAAAGTCTAATGCATTCTACAAAGCTAATTGAATCAAATGAAAGTCAAATGGATTCTACAAGGCTCATTGAATTAAATGAAAACGAAACATATTCAAATAAGGCTAATTGAATCAAATGAAATTCTATTACATTATACAAAGCTTATAGAATAAAATGAAAGTTAAACACATTTAAACAAAGACTTTTGAATCAAATGAAAGTCAAATGCATTCAACCAAGCTGATTGAATCAAATGAAAGTCAAATGCATTCTACAAAGCAAAATGAATAAAATAAAAGTCAAATTCATTCAAACAAAGCTTTTTGAATCAAATGAAGGTCAAATGCATTCAACAAAGCTATCAAATGAAAGTCAAATGGATTCTACAAAGCTAATTAAATGAAATGAATATCAAACGTATTCAAACAAAGCTGATTGAATCAAATGAAATTCTAATACATTCTACAAAGCTAATAGAATCAAATAAAAGTCAAACACATTCAAACAAAGCATTTTTAATCAAATGAAAGTCAAATGCATTCAACAAAGCTAATTGAATAAAATGAAAGTCAAACACATTCAATCAAAGCTAATTGAATCAAATGAAAGTCTAATGCATTCTACAAAGCTAATTGAATCAAATGAAAGTCAAACACATTCAAACAAAGCTTTTTGAATCAAATGAAAGTCAAATGCATTCATCAAAGCTAATTAGATCAAATGAAAGTCAAATGCATTCTGCAAAACTAATTAAATCAAATGAAAGTAAAACACATTCAAACAAAGCTTATAGAATCAAATGAAAGTTAAACACATTTAAACAAAGACTTTTGAATCAAATGAAAGTCAAATGCATTCAACCAAGCTGATTGAATCAAATGAAAGTCAAATGCATTCTACAAAGCAAAATGAATAAAATAAAAGTCAAATTCATTCAAACAAAGCTTTTTGAATCAAATGAAGGTCAAATGCATTCAACAAAGCTATCAAATGAAAGTCAAATGGATTCTACAAAGCTAATTAAATGAAATGAATATCAAACGTATTCAAACAAAGCTGATTGAATCAAATGAAATTCTAATACATTCTACAAAGCTAATAGAATCAAATAAAAGTCAAACACATTCAAACAAAGCATTTTTAATCAAATGAAAGTCAAATGCATTCAACAAAGCTAATTGAATAAAATGAAAGTCAAACACATTCAATCAAAGCTAATTGAATCAAATGAAAGTCTAATGCATTCTACAAAGCTAATTGAATCAAATGAAAGTCAAACACATTCAAACAAAGCTTTTTGAATCAAATGAAAGTCAAATGCATTCATCAAAGCTAATTAGATCAAATGAAAGTCAAATGCATTCTGCAAAGCTAATTAAATCAAATGAAAGTAAAACACATTCAAACAAAGCTAATAGAATCAAATAAAGTCAAACACATTCAAACAAACCTTTTTGAATCAAATGAAAGTCAATTGCATTCATCAAAGCTAATTGAATCAAATGAAAGTCAAATGCATTCTACAAAGCAAAATGAATAAAATAAAAGTCAAATTCATTCAAACAAAGCTTTTTGAATCAAATGAAGGTCAAATGCATTCAACAAAGCTATCAAATGAAAGTCAAATGGATTCTACAAAGCTAATTAAATGAAATGAATATCAAACGTATTCAAACAAAGCTAATTGAATCAAATGAAATTCTAATACATTCTACAAAGCTAATAGAATCAAATAAAAGTCAAACACATTCAAACAAAGCATTTTGAATCAAAGGAAAGTCAAATGCATTCAACAAAGCTAATTGAATAAAATGAAAGTCAAACACATTCAATCAAAGCTAATTGAATCAAATGAAAGTCTAATGCATTCTACAAAGCTAATTGAATCAAATGAAAGTCAAACACATTCAAACAAAGCTTTTTGAATCAAATGAAAGTCAAATGCATTCATCAAAGCTAATTAGATCAAATGAAACTCAAATGCATTTAACAAAGCTAATTAAATCAAATGAAAGTAAAACACATTCAAACAAAGCTAATTGATTCAAATGAAAGTCAAACACATTCAAACAAAGCTTTTTGAATCATATGAAAGTCAAATGCATTCCACAAAGCTAATTAAATCAAATGAAAGTCAAACAAATTCAAACTAAGCTAATTGAATCAAATGAAAGTCTAATGCTTTCTACAAAGCTAATTGAATCAAATAAAGTCAAACACATTCAAACAAACCTTTTTGAATCAAATGAAAGTCAATTGCATTCATCAAAGCTAATTGAATCAAATGAAAGTCAAATGCGTTCTACAAAGCTAATTAAATCGAATGAAACTAAAACACATTCAACAAAGCTAATTGGTTCAAATAAAAGTCAAACACATTCAAACAAAGCTTTTTGAATCATATGAAAGTCAAATGCATTTCACAAAGCTAATTGAATTAAATGAAAGTCAAAGGCATTCTACAAAGTTTATTGAATCAATTGAAAGTGAAATGCATTCAAACAAAGCTAATTGAATCAATTGAAAGTCAAACACATTCAAACAAAGCTAATTAAATCAAATTAAAGTCTAATGCATTATACAAAGCTAATTAAATCAAATGAAAGTCAAACACATTCAAACATAACGTTTTGAATCAAATGAAAGTCAAACAGATTCAAACAAAGCTTTTTGAATCAAATGAAAATCAAATGCATTCAACAAAGCTGATTGAATCAAATGAAAGTCAAATGCATTTTTAAAAAGCTAATTGAATCAAATGAAAGTTAAATGCATTTTTAAAAAGCTAATTGAATCAAATGAAAGTCAAACATATTCAAACAAATCTAATTAAATCAAATGAAAGTCTAATGCATTCTACAAAACTAATTGAATAAAATAAAAGTCAAACACATTCAAACAAAGCTTTTTGAATCATATGAAAGTCAAATGCATTCAACAAAGCTAATTGAATCAAATGAAAGTTAAATGCATTCTACAAAGCTAATTGAATCAAATGAAAGTCAAACTCATTCAAACAAAGCTAATTCAATCAAATGAAAGTCTAATGCATTCTACAAAGCTAATTGAATCAAATGAAAGTCATATGGATTCTACAAGGCTCATTGAATGAAATGAAAACCAAACTGTTGTATATTTGGAGTAACACTCGAAATACACAAGGGATAAACCAAGGGATAGATAAGGCTAAAGAACCAAAGGCTTCTTAGATACAGTCACACCACTAAGAAACGTTTTGGATTCCTAAGATCACAAGCCAACTAGTAGCCTAAACTAGCTAACTAAGCAAAGGAAACGAAATTCCAAATCCAAGAATTTCAGGTTTTTGTTTCTAATCCAAGAAACGAATGTCAGACAAGTTTTTTTTGTTCCAAAAAATCTGATTTTTCATTCACATTTGCTTGCTATTTATAGTGAGCAAGCATCTTAAGTACAAGCTAAGTTAAGTGGCTTAAAGCTCACTTGTTACACGTCCAACTAAGTACATATCAGCTTTTTGTAGTCTAGATACATTAATAAAAGAAGCCTTACTTAGCTAGATACATCAAGAGCAAATGGCGGTTTGTAACCTCCAAATTATGAGTGAAATAAAATCAGAAACAAGAGAGTATAACCCCCCCTTGATTCACGCCAATCAAAGCAGCAACTTGGAGTTGTAACGGCTCCCCTTTTCACGCCCAATTCAAACAGCAAGTGAAGTGTAACTCCCCCTTGTTTCAAGCCTTGAATTAAGCTTGAATGTATGTAGACAAGGATGTACTTGGACGCCTCTTGAATGTACCCATTGCTGGCTGAAGTAAACGGCCACTTGAAGACTCAATTGAAAGCTTGTAACTCCTTATTGATGCTGATTGTAACACCCAAGTTAAAGCTTTGAAATTCCTTGTAAAAGAATTTCGGATTCCAAGCTTAAATGGCTGCCATTTTGATGTATTTTTGCACTTGTACTTTTGTGTGAATGTGACAATAATTTTCGAACTAAAATCAGCTAAAAATAACTAAGAAAAATATAGCTAATTTGCAAACTTAAAATAAGACTAAAGTTTACAATTTATTCAAAGCATAAAAAGAACTAGAATAAACTAGTTAATAAGAACAACAAGAAATTCAAGGGGTTGAATATCTTGCTGCCCAAGGATAGAATGCATAGCACCAAAACATGATGCTACATCTTGAACCAAAGAAATGTCCATAACCAAGTTGTTAGGCTTGGCTACAACATTCCCCCCTTCTTGAAAAGAGTTTGCCCTCAAACTCGGCAACTCTTCAAACTCATCATAGTAAAGCATCTCTTCCCATTGCTTGGGACGTTTAGTAGCCAAAGACCGCAGCAAGGATCCCAAAGTTCTATTAGTCACTTCGGTTTGACCATCTGTTTGAGGATGACTTGAAGTGCTAAAGTTCAATTTCGTGCCCATCTTCCTCCATAATGTAAGCCAAAAATGACTTAGAAATTTTGGATCACGATCACTCACCATGGATTTAGGTACACCATGTAAACGAACAATCTCATTGAAAAACAAGTTAGCAACAGGAGTAGCATCATAAGTTGCATAGGCTGGTTTGTTTGGGAGCATTGAACCGGGAACAAGATCAATTTTGTGTTGTGTGTCACGTTTTGGGGGTAAGCCAAGGGGAATGTCTTCGGGGAAAACATAGGAAAAGGTTTTGAGAAGAGGGGTGAGGAGTGGGTGTGGCTCTTCTTGTGACGGTTTGGAAGGGACATCAAGTTGGCTTAAAATGAATGGTTTGTGAGCTTTATACTCATGCAATTCTGATTTTATGAGAGTGGTAAGGTAAGTAGGGGGTGTGGATATGGGGTGATCGTTTTTGAGGTTTAGGGGGGTAAGAAGTATTTTCCGTCCATCCCTAGTGAAGGAATATGTGTTTTTATACCCATCATGCATCACACGCCTATCAAATAACCAAGGTCTACCAAGTAAAATATGACATGCACTCATAGGTATAACATCACACCACAATTTTTCTTCATAAGTTTTACCAATGCTAAATGATAACAAGACTTGTTGTGTTACTTGAATCCCTTTACCATGATTTAGCCATTGAATCACATAAGGTTTAGGGTGAGGAACGGTTTTAAGTTTCAGCTTGTCTATCATTACTTGTGAAGCTACATTGGTACAACTACCTCCATCAATAATCAATGAACATACCTTTCCACCAATGGTGCAACGAGTGTGAAAGATTGACTCACGTTGCAAACTTCCTTCTTTGCCAACCATATTGCTAAGTGTGCGTCGAACCACCAAGCATTCTTGCAAATATTGCATTCGTTGCTCCATATCTTCTTTCTCTTGTGCAACCTTATTGACATATTCTTGCCAATTAGGGGGTGGGATGTCGGCCATGGTTTGTGTTTGGGTATGTGTTTGGGGTATTGTGTTTGGGTATTTGTTTGCTAGACCCCCCTCCTTCTAGCGCCAAATGTTGTATATTTGGAGTAACACTCGAAATACACAAGGGATAAACCAAGGGATAGATAAGGCTAAAGAACCAAAGGCTTCTTAGATACAGTCACACCACTAAGAAACGTTTTGGATTCCTAAGATCACAAGCCAACTAGTAGCCTAAACTAGCTAACTAAGCAAAGGAAACGAAATTCCAAATCCAAGAATTTCAGGTTTTTGTTTCTAATCCAAGAAACGAATGTAAGACAAGTTTTTTTTGTTCCAAAAAATCTGATTTTTCATTCACATTTGCTTGCTATTTATAGTGAGCAAGCATCTTAAGTACAAGCTAAGTTAAGTGGCTTAAAGCTCACTTGTTACACGTCCAACTAAGTACATATCAGCTTTTTGTAGTCTAGATACATTAATAAAAGAAGCCTTACTTAGCTAGATACATCAAGAGCAAATGGCGGTTTGTAACCTCCAAATTATGAGTGAAATAAAATCAGAAACAAGAGAGTATAACCCCCCCTTGATTCACGCCAATCAAAGCAGCAACTTGGAGTTGTAACGGCTCCCCTTTTCACGCCCAATTCAAACAGCAAGTGAAGTGTAACTCCCCCTTGTTTCAAGCCTTGAATTAAGCTTGAATGTATGTAGACAAGGATGTACTTGGACGCCTCTTGAATGTACCCATTGCTGGCTGAAGTAAACGGCCACTTGAAGACTCAATTGAAAGCTTGTAACTCCTTATTGATGCTGATTGTAACACCCAAGTTAAAGCTTTGAAATTCCTTGTAAAAGAATTTCGGATTCCAAGCTTAAATGGCTGCCATTTTGATGTATTTTTGCACTTGTACTTTTGTGTGAATGTGACAATAATTTTCGAACTAAAATCAGCTAAAAATAACTAAGAAAAATATAGCTAATTTGCAAACTTAAAATAAGACTAAAGTTTACAATTTATTCAAAGCATAAAAAGAACTAGAATAAACTAGTTAATAAGAACAACAAGAAATTCAAGGGGTTGAATATCTTGCTGCCCAAGGATAGAATGCATAGCACCAAAACATGATGCTACATCTTGAACCAAAGAAATGTCCATAACCAAGTTGTTAGGCTTGGCTACAACACAAACATATTCAAATAAGGCTAATTGAATCAAATGAAATTCTATTACATTATACAAAGCTTATAGAATCAAATGAAAGTTAAACACATTTAAACAAAGACTTTTGTATCAAATGAAAGTCAAATGCATTCAACCAAGCTAATTAAATCAAATGAAAGTTAAACACATTCAAACAAAGCTAATTGAATCAAATGAAAGTCTAATGCATTCTACAAAGCTAATTGAATAAAATGAAAGTCAAACACATTCAAACAAAGCCTTTTGAATCAAATGAAATTCAAATGCATTCATCAAAGCTAATTGAATCAAACGAAAGTCAAATGCATTCTACAAAGCTAACTAAATCAAATGAAAGTAAAACACATTCAAACAAAGCTAATTGATTCAAATGAAAGTCAAACACATTCAAACATAGCTTTTTGAATCATATGAAAGTCAAATGCATTCCACAAATCTAATTGAATCAAATGAAAGTCAAATGCATTCTACAAAGCAAAATGAATAAAATAAAAGTCAAATTCATTCAAACAAAGCTTTTTGAATCAAATGAAGGTCAAATGCATTCAACAAAGCTATCAAATGAAAGTCAAATGGATTCTACAAAGCTAATTAAATGAAATGAATATCAAACGTATTCAAACAAAGCTAATTGAATCAAATGAAATTCTAATACATTCTACAAAGCTAATAGAATCAAATAAAAGTCAAACACATTCAAACAAAGCATTTTGAATCAAATGAAAGTCAAATGCATTCAACAAAGCTAATTGAATAAAATGAAAGTCAAACACATTCAATCAAAGCTAATTGAATCAAATGAAAGTCTAATGCATTCTACAAAGCTAATTGAATCAAATGAAAGTCAAACACATTCAAACAAAGCTTTTTGAATCAAATGAAAGTCAAATGCATTCATCAAAGCTAATTAGATCAAATGAAAGTCAAATGCATTTAATAAAGCTAATTAAATCAAATTAAAGTAAAACACATTCAAACAAAGATAATTGATTCAAATGAAAGTCAAACACATTCAAACAAAGCTTTTTGAATCATATGAAAGTCAAATGCATTCCACAAAGCTAATTGAATCAAATGAAAGTCAAACAAATTCAAACTAAGCTAATTGAATCAAATGAAAGTCTAATGCTTTCTACAAAGCTAATTGAATCAAATAAAGTCAAACACATTCAAACAAACCTTTTTGAATCAAATGAAAGTCAATTGCATTCATCAAAGCTAATTGAATCAAATGAAAGTCAAATGCGTTCTACAAAGCTAATTAAATCAAATGAAACTAAAACACATTCAAACAAAGCTAATTGATTCAAATAAAAGTCAAACACATTCAAACAAAGCTAATTGAGTTTAATGAAAGTCAAAGGCATTCTACAAAGTTTATTGAATCAATTGAAAGTGAAATGCATTCAAACAAAGCTAATTGAATCAATTGAAAGTCAAACACATTCAAACAAAGCTAATTAAATCAAATTAAAGTCTAATGCATTATACAAAGCTAATTAAATCAAATGAAAGTCAAACATATTCAAACATAACGTTTTGAATCAAATGAAAGTCAAACAGATTCAAACAAAGCTTTTTGAATCAAATGAAAATCAAATGCATTCAACAAAGCTGATTGAATCAAATGAAAGTCAAATGCATTTTTAAAAAGCTAATTGAATGAAATGAAAACCAAACATATTCAAATAAAGATAATTGAATCAAATGAAATTCTATTACATTATACAAAGCTTATAGAATCAAATGAAAGTTAAACACACATAAACAAAGCTTTTTGAATCATATGAAAGTCAACTGCATTCCACAAAGCTAATTGAATCAAATGAAAGTCAAACAAATTCAAACTAAGCTAATTGAATCAAATGAAAGTCTAATGCTTTCTACAAAGCTAATTGAATTAAATAAAGTCAAACACATTCAAACAAACCTTTTTGAATCAAATGAAAGTCAATTGCATTCATCAAAGCTAATTGAATCAAATGAAAGTCAAATCCGTTCTACAAAGCTAATTAAATCAAATGAAACTAAAACACATTCAAACAAAGCTAATTGATTCAAATAAAAGTTAAACACATTCAAACAAAGCTTTTTGAATCATATGAAAGTCAAATGCATTTCACAAAGCTAATTGAATTTAATGAAAGTCAAAGGCATTCTACAAAGTTTATTGAATCAATTGAAAGTGAAATGCATTCAAACAAAGCTAATTGAATCAATTGAAAGTCAAACACATTCAAACAAAGCTAATTAAATCAAATTAAAGTCTAATGCATTATACAAAGCTAATTAAATCAAATGAAAGTCAAACATATTCAAACGTAACGTTTTGAATCAAATGAAAGTCAAACAGATTCAAACAAAGCTTTTTGAATCAAATGAAAATCAAATGCATTCAACAAAGCTGATTGAATCAAATGAAAGTCAAATGCATTTTTAAAAAGCTAATTGAATGAAATGAAAATCAAACATATTCAAATAAAGCTAATTGAATCAAATGAAATTCTATTACATTGTACAAAGCTGATAGAATCAAATGAAAGTTAAACACATTTAAACAAAGCTTTTTGAATTATATGAAAGTCAACTGCATTCCACAAAGCTAATTGAATCAAATGAAAGTCAAACAAATTCAAACTAAGCTAATTGAATCAAATGAAAGTCTAATGCTTTCTACAAAGCTAATTGAATCAAATAAAGTCAAACACATTCAAACAAACCTTTTTTAATCAAATGAAAGTCAATTGCATTCATCAAAGCTAATTGAATCAAATGAAAGTCAAATGCATTCTACAAAGCTAATTAAATCAAATGAAAGTAAAACACATTCAAACAAAGCTAATTGATTCAAATAAAAGTCAAACACATTCAAACAAAGCTTTTTGAATCATATGAAAGTCAAATGCATTTCACAATGCTAATTGAATTAAATGAAAGTCAAAGGCATTCTACGAAGTTTATTGAATCAATTGAAAGTGAAATGCATTCAAACAAAGCTAATTGAATCAATTGAAAGTCAAACACATTCAAACAAAGCTAATTAAATCAAATTAAAGTCTAATGCATTCTACAAAGCTAATTAAATCAAATGAAAGTCAAATGGATTCTACAAGGCTCATTGAATGAAATGAAAACCAAACATATTCAAATAAAGCTAATTGAATCAAATGAAATTCTATTACATTATACAAAGCTTATAGAATCAAATGAAAGTTAAACACATTTAAACAAAGCTTTTTGAATCAAATGAAAGTCAAATGCATTCAACCAAGCTAATTGAATCAAATAAAAGTTAAACACATTCAAACAAAGCTAATTGAATCAAATGAAAGTCTATAGCATTCTACAAAGCTAATTGAATAAAATGAAAGTCAAACACATTCAAACAAAGCTTTTTGAATCAAACGCATTTCAAATGCATTCATCAAAGTTAAATTGAATCAAACGAAAGTCAAATGCATTCTACAAAGCTAATTAAATCAAATGAAAGTAAAACACATTCAAACAAAGCTAATTGATTCAAATGAAAGTCAAACACATTCAAACATAGCTTTTTGAATCATATGAAAGTCAAATGCATTCCACAAAGCTAATTGAATCAAATGAAAGTCAAACAAATTCAAACTAAGCTAATTGAATCAAATGAAAGTGTAATGCTTTCTACAAAGCTAATTGAATCAAATAAAGTCAAACACATTCAAACAAACCTTTTTGAATCAAATGGAAGTCAAATGCATTCATCAAAGCTAATTTGATCAACTGAAAGTCAAATGCATTCTACAAAGCTAATTAAATCAAATGAAAGTAAAACACATTCAAACAAAGCTAATTGATTCAAATAAAAGTCAAACACATTCAAACAAAGCTTTTTGAATCATATGAAAGTCAAATGCATTCCACAAAGCTAATTGAATTAAATGAAAGTCAAAAGCATTCTACAAAGTTTATTGAATCAATTGAAAGTGAAAAGCATTCAAACAAAGCTAATTGAATCAATTGAAAGTCAAACACATTCAAACAAAGCTAATTAAATCAAATTAAAGTCTAATGCATTCTACAAAGCTAATTAAATCAAATGAAAGTCAAACACATTCAAACAAAACGTTTTGAATCAAATGAAAGTCAAACAGATTCAAACAAAGCTTTTTGAATCAAATGAAAATCAAATGCATTCAACAAAGCTGATTGAATCAAATGAAAGTCAAATGCATTTTTAAAAAGCTAATTGAATGAAATGAAAACCAAACATATTCAAATAAAGCTAATTGAATCAAATGAAATTCTATTACATTATACAAAGCTTATAGAATCAAATGAAAGTTAAACACATTTAAACAAAGCTTTTTGAACCAAATGAAAGTCAAAAGCATTCAACCAAGCTAATTGAATCAAATGAAAGTTAAACACATTCAAACAAAGCTAATTGAATCAAATGAAAGTCTAATGCTTTCTACAAAGCTAATTGAATCAAATAAAGTCAAACACATTCAAACAAACCTTTTTGAATCAAATGAAAGTCAAATGCATTCATCAAAGCTAATTGAATCAAATGAAAGTCAAATGCATTCTACAAAGCTAATTAAATCAAATGAAAGTAAAACACATTCAAACAAAGCTAATTGATTCAAATAAAAGTCAAACACATTCAAACAAAGCTTTTTGAATCATATGAAAGTCAACTGTATTCCACAAAGCTAATTGAATCAAATAAAAGTCAAACAAATTCAAACTAAGCTAATTGAATCAAATGAAAGTCTAATGCTTTCTACAAAGCTAATTGAATCAAATAAAGTCAAACACATTCAAACAAACCTTTTTGAATCAAATGAAAGTCAATTGCATTCATCAAAGCTATTTGAATCAAATGAAAGTCTAATGCATTCTACAAAGCTAATTAAATCAAATGAAAGTAAAACACATTCAAACAAAGCTAATTGATTCAAATAAAAGTCAAACACATTCAAACAAAGCTTTTTGAATCATATGAAAGTCAAATGCATTTCACAAAGCTAATTGAATTAAATGAAAGTCAAAGGCATTCTACAAAGTTTATTGAATCAATTGAAAGTGAAATGCATTCAAACAAAGCTAATTGAATGAATTGAAAGTCAATCACATTCAAACAAAGCTAATTAAATCAAATTAAAGTCTAATACATTTTACAAAACTAATAAAATCAAATGAAAGTCAAATGGATTCTACGAGGCTCATTGAATGAAATGAAAACCAAACATATTCAAATAAAGCTAATTGAATCAAATGAAATTCTATTACATTATACGAAGCTTATAGAATCAAATGAAAGTTAAACACATTTAAACAAAGCTTTTTGAATCAAATGAAAGTCAAATGCATCCAACCAAGCTAATTGAATCAAATGAAAGTTAATCACATTCAAACAAAGCTAATTGAATCAAATGAAAGTCTAATGCATTCCACAAAGCTAATTGATTAAAATGAAAGTCAAACACATTCAAACAAAGCTTTTTGAATCAAATGAAATTCAAATGCATTCATCAAAGCTAATTGAATCAAATGAAAGTCAAATGCAATCTACAAAGCTAATTAAATCAAATGAAAGTAAAACACATTCAAACAAAGCTAATTGATTCAAATGAAAGTCAAACACATTCAAACAAAGCTTTTTGAATCATATGAAAGTCAAATGCATTCCACAAAGCTAATTGAATCAAATGAAAGTCAAACAAATTCAAACTAAGCTAATTGAATCAAATAAAAGTCTAATGCTTTCTACAAAGCTAATTGAATCAAATAAAGTCAAACACATTCAAACAAACCTTTTTGAATCAAATGAAAGTCAAATGCATTCATCAAAGCTAATTGAATCAAATGAAAGTCAAATGCATTCTACAAAGCTAATTAAATCTAATGAAAGTAAAACACATTCAAACAAAGCTAATTGATTCAAATAAAAGTCAAACACATTCAAACAAAGCTTTTTGAATCATATGAAAGTCAAATGCATTCCACAAAGCTAATTGAATTAAATGAAAGTCAAAAGCATTCTACAAAGTTTATTGAATCAATTGAAAGTGAAAAGCATTCAAACAAAGCTAATTGAATCAATTGAAAGTCAAACACATTCAAACAAAGCTACTTAAATCAAATTAAAGTCTAATGCATTCTACAAAGCTAATTAAATCAAATGAAAGTCAAACACATTCAAACAAAACGTTTTGAATCAAATAAAAGTCAAACAGATTCAAACAAAGCTTTTTGAATCAAATGAAAGTCAAATGCATTCAACGAAGCTGATTGAATCAAATGAAAGTCAAATGCATTTTTAAAAAGCTAATTGAATCAAATGAAAGTCAAATGCATTTTTAAAAAGCTAATTGAATCAAATGAAAGTCAAACACATTCAAACAAATCTAATTGAATCAAATGAAAGTCTAATGCATTCTACAAAACTAATTGAATCAAATAAAAGTCAAACACATTCAAACAAAGCTTTTTGAATCATATGAAAGTCAAATGCATTCAACAAAGCTAATTGAATCAAATGAAAGTTAAATGCATTCTACAAAGCTAATTGAATCAAATGAAAGTCAAACTCATTCAAACAAAGCTAATTAAATCAAATGAAAGTCTAATGCATTCAACAAAGCTAATTGAATCAAATGAAAGTCAAATGGATTCTACAAGGCTCATTGAATGAAATGAAAACCAAACATATTCAAATATAGCTAATTGAATCAAATGAAATTGTATTACATTATACAAAGCTTATAGAATCAAATGAAAGTTAAACACATTTAAACAAAGCTTTTTGAATCAAATGAAAGTCAAATGCATTCAACCAAGCTAATTGAATCAAATGAAAGTTAAACACATTCAAACAAAGCTAATTGAATCAAATGAAAGTATAATGCATTCTACAAAGCTAATTGATTAAAATGAAAGTCAAACACATTCAAACAAAGGTTTTTGAATCAAATGAAATTCAAATGCATTCATCAAAGCTAATTGAATCAAATGAAAGTCAAATGCAATCTACAAAGCTAATTAAATCGAATGAAAGTAAAACACATTCAAACAAAGCTAATTGATTCAAATGAAGTCAAACACATTCAAACAAAGCTTTTTGAATCATATGAAAGTCAAATGCATTCCACAAAGCTAATTGAATCAAATGAAAGTCAAACAAATTCAAACTAAGCTAATTGAATCAAATGAAAGTCTAATGCTTTCTACAAAGCTAATTGAATCAAATAAAGTCAAACACATTCAAACAAACCTTTTTGAATCAAATGAAAGTCAAATGCATTCATCAAAGCTAATTGAATCAAATGAAAGTCAAATGCATTCTACAAAGCTAATTAAATCAAATGAAAGTAAAACACATTCAAACAAAGCTAATTGATTCAAATAAAAGTCAAACACATTCAAACAAAGCTTTTTGAATCATATGAAAGTCAAATGCATTCCACAAAGCTAATTGAATTAAATGAAAGTCAAAAGCATTCTACAAAGTTTATTGAATCAATTGAAAGTGAAAAGCATTCAAACATAGCTAATTGAGTCAATTGAAAGTCAAACACATTCAAACAAAGCTAATTAAATCAAATTAAAGTCTAATGCATTCTACAAAGCTAATTAAATCAATTGAAAGTCAAACACATTCAAACAAAACGTTTTGAATCAAATGAAAGTCAAACAGATTCAAACAAAGCTTTTTGAATCAAATGAAAGTCAAATGCATTCAACAAAGCTGGTTGAATCAAATGAAAGTCAAATGCATTTTTAAAAAGCTAATTGAATCAAATGAAAGTCAAATGCATTTTTAAAAAGCTAATTGAATCAAATGAAAGTCAAACACATTCAAACAAATCTAATCGAATCAAATGAAAGTCTAATGCATTCTACAAAACTAATTGAATCAAATAAAAGTCAAACACAGTCAAACAAAGCTTTTTGAATCATATGAAAGTCAAATGCATTCAACAAAGCTAATTGAATCAAATGAAAGTTAAATGCATTCTACAAAGCTAATTGAATCAAATGAAAGTCAAACTCATTCAAACAAAGCTAATTAAATCAAATGAAAGTCTATTGCATTCTACAAAGCTAATTGAATCAAATGAAAGTCAAATGGATTCTACAAGGCTCATTGAATGAAATGAAAACCAAACATATTCAAATAAGGCTAGTTGAATCAAATGAAATTCTATTACATTATACAAAGCTTATAGAATCAATTGAAAGTTAAACACATTTAATCAAAGCTTTTTGAATCAAATGAAAGTCAAATGCATTCAACCAAGCTAATTGAATCAAATGAAAGTTAAACACATTCAAACAAAGCTAATTGAATCAAATGAAAGTCTAATGCATTCTACAAAGCTAATTGAATAAAATGAAAGTCAAACACATTCAAACAAAGCTTATTGAATCAAATGAAATTCAAATGCATTCATCAAAGCTAATTGAATCAAACGAAAGTCAAATGCATTCTACAAAGCTAATTAAATCAAATGAAAGTAAAACACATTCAAACAAAGCTAATTGATTCAAATGAAAGTCAAACACATTCAAACATAGCTTTTTGAATCATATGAAAGTCAAATGCATTCCACAAATCTAATTGAATCAAATGAAAGTCAAATGCATTCTACAAAGCAAAATGAATAAAATAAAAGTCAAATTCACTCAAACAAAGCTTTTTGAATCAAATGAAGGTCAAATGCATTCAACAAAGCTATCAAATGAAAGTCAAATGGATTCTACAAAGCTAATTAAATGAAATGAATATCAAACGTGTTCAAACAAAGCTAATTGAATCAAATGAAATTGTAATACATTCTACAAAGCTAATAGAATCAAATAAAAGTCAAACACATTCAAACAAAGCATTTTGAATCAAATGAAAGTCAAATGCATTCAACAAAGCTAATTGAATAAAATGAAAGTCAAACACATTCAATCAAAGCTAATTGAATCAAATGAAAGTCTAATGCATTCTACAAAGCTAATTGAATCAAATGAAAGTCAAACACATTCAAACAAAGCTTTTTGAATCAAATGAAATTCTATTACATTATACAAAGCTTATAGAATCAAATGAAAGTTAAACACATTTAAACAAAGCTTTTTGAATCAAATGAAAGTCAAATGCATTCAACCAAGCTAATTGAATCAAATAAAAGTTAAACACATTCAAACAAAGCTAATTGAATCAAATGAAAGTCTATAGCATTCTACAAAGCTAATTGAATAAAATGAAAGTCAAACACATTCAAACAAAGCTTTTTGAATCAAACGCATTTCAAATGCATTCATCAAAGTTAATTGAATCAAACGAAAGTCAAATGCATTCTACAAAGCTAATTAAATCAAATGAAAGTAAAACACATTCAAACAAAGCTAATTGATTCAAATGAAAGTCAAACACATTCAAACATAGCTTTTTGAATCATATGAAAGTCAAATGCATTCCACAAATCTAATTAAATCAAATGAAAGTCAAATGCATTCTACAAAGCAAAATGAATAAAATAAAAGTCAAATTCATTCAAACAAAGCTTTTTGAATCAAATGAAGGTCAAATGTATTCAACAAAGCTATCAAATGAAAGTCAAATGGATTCTACAAAGCTAATTAAATGAAATGAATATCAAACATGTTCAAACAAAGCTAATTGAATCAAATGAAATTGTAATACATTTTACAAAGCTAATAGAATCAAATAAAAGTCAAACACATTCAAACAAAGCATTTTGAATCAAATGAAAGTCAAATGCATTCAACAAAGCTAATTGAATAAAATGAAAGTCAAACACATTCAATCAAAGCTAATTGAATCAAATGAAAGTCCAATACATTCTACAAAGCTAATTACATGAAATGAAAGTCAAACGTATTCAAACAAAGCTAATTGAATCAAATGAAATTCTATTACATTATACAAAGCTTATAGAATCAAATGAAAGTTAAACACATTTAAACAAAACTTTTTGAATCGAACAAAACTCAAATGCATTCAACCATGCTAATTGAATCAAATGAAAGTTAAACACATTCAAACAAAGCTAATTGAATCAAATGAAAGTCTAATGCATTCTACAAAGCTAATTGAATAAAATGAAAGTCAAACATATTCAAACAAAGCTTTTTGAATCAAATGCATTTCAAATGCATTCATCAAAGCTAATTGAATCAAACGAAAGTCAAATGCATTCTACAAAGCTAATTAAATCAAATGAAAGTAAAACACATTCAAACAAAGCTAATTGATTCAAATGAAAGTCAAACACATTCAAACATAGCTTTTTGAATCATATGAAAGTCAAATGCATTCATCAACGCTAATTGAATCAAATGAAAGTCAAACAAATTCAAACTAAGCTAATTGAATCAAATGAAAGTCTAATGCTTTCTACAAAACTAATTGAATCAAATAAAGTCAAACACATTCAAACAAACCTTTTTGAATCAAATGAAAGTCAAATGCATTCATCAAAGCTAATTGAATCAAATGAAAGTCAAATGCATTCTACAAAGCTAATTAAATCAAATGAAAGTAAAACACATTCAAACAAAGCTAATTGATTCAAATAAAAGTCAAACACATTCAAACAAAGCTTTTTAAATCATATGAAAGTCAAATGCATTCAACAAAGCTAATTGAATCAAATGAAAGTTAAATGCATTCTACAAAGCTAATTGAATCAAATGAAAGTCAAACTCATTCAAACAAAGCTAATTAAATCAAATGAAAGTCTAATGCATTCTACAAAGCTAATTGAATCAAATGAAAGTCAAATGGATTCTACAAGGCTCATTGAATGAAATGAAAACCAAACATATTCAAATAAGGCTAATTGAATCAAATGAAATTCTATTACATTATACAAAGCTTATAGAATCAAATGAAAGTTAAACACATTTAAACAAAGCTTTTTGAATCAAATGAAAGTCAAATGCATTCAACCGAGCTAATTGAATCAAATGAAAGTTAAACACATTCAAACAAAGCTAATTAAATCAAATGAAAGTCTAATGCATTCTAAAAAGCTAATTGAATAAATGAAAGTCAAACACATTCAAACAAAGCTTATTGAATCAAATGAAATTCAAATGCATTCATCAAAGCTAATTGAATCAAACGAAAGTCAAATGCATTCTACAAAGCTAATTAAATCAAATGAAAGTAAAACACATTCAAACAAAGCTAATTGATTCAAATGAAAGTCAAACACATTCAAACATAGCTTTTTGAATCATATGAAAGTCAAATGCATTCCACAAATCTAATTGAATAAAATGAAAGTCAAATGCATTCTACAAAGCAAAATGAATAAAATAAAAGTCAAATTCACTCAAACAAAGCTTTTTGAATCAAATGAAAGTCAAATGCATTCAACAAAGCTATCAAATGAAAGTCAAATGGATTCTACAAAGCTAATTAAATGAAATCAATATCAAACGTGTTCAAACAAAGCTAATTGAATCAAATGAAATTGTAATACATTCTACAAAGCTAATAGAATCAAATAAAAGTCAAACACATTCAAACAAAGCATTTTGAATCAAATGAAAGTCAAATTCCTTCAACAAAGCTAATTGAATAAAATGAAAGTCAAACACATTCAATCAAAGCTAATTGAATCAAATGAAAGTCTAATGCATTCTACAAAGCTAATTACATGAAATGAAAGTCAAACGTATTCAAACAAAGCTAATTGAATCAAATGAAATTCTATTACATTATACAAAGCTTATAGAATCAAATGAAAGTTAAACACATTTAAACAAAGCTTTTTGAATCAAATGAAAGTCAAATGCATTCAACCAAGCTAATTGAATCAAATAAAAGTTAAACACATTCAAACAAAGCTAATTGAATCAAATGAAAGTCTATAGCATTCTACAAAGCTAATTGAATAAAATGAAAGTCAAACACATTCAAACAAAGCTTTTTGAATCAAACGCATTTCAAATGCATTCATCAAAGCTAATTGAATCAAACGAAAGTCAAATGCATTCTACAAAGTTAATTAAATCAAATGAAAGTAAAACACATTCAAACAAAGCTAATTGATTCAAATGAAAGTCAAACACATTCAAACATAGCTTTTTGAATCATATGAAAGTCAAATGCATTCCACAAATATAATTAAATCAAATGAAAGTCAAATGCATTCTACAAAGCAAAGTGAATAAAATAAAAGTCAAATTCATTCAAACAAAGCTTTTTGAATCAAATGAAGGTCAAATGCATTCAACAAAGCTATCAAATGAAAGTCAAATGGATTCTACAAAGCTAATTAAATGAAATGAATATCAAATGTATTCAAACAAAGCTAATTGAATCAAATGAAATTGTAATACATTCTACAAAGCTAATAGAATCAAATAAAAGTCAAACACATTCAAACAAAGCATTTTGAATCAAATGAAAGTCAAATGCATTCAACAAAGCTAATTGAATAAAACGAAAGTCAAACACATTCAATCAAAGCTAATTGAATCAAATGAAAGTCCAATACATTCTACAAAGCTAATTACATGAAATGAAAGTCAAACGTATTCAAACAAAGCTAATTGAATCAAATGAAATTCTATTACATTATACAAAGCTTATAGATCAAATGAAAGTTAAACACATTTAAACAAAACTTTTTGAATCGAACGAAAGTCAAATGCATTCAACCATGCTAATTGAATCAAATGAAAGTTAAACACATTCAAACAAAGCTAATTGAACCAAATGAAAGTCTAATGCATTTTACAAAGCTAATTGAATAAAATGAAAGTCAAACACATTCAAACAAAGCTTTTTGAATCAAATGCATTTCAAATGCATTCATCAAAGTTAATTGAATCAAACGAAAGTCAAATGCATTCTACAAAGCTAATTAAATCAAATGAAAGTAAAACACATTCAAACAAAGCTAATTGATTCAAATGAAAGTCAAACACATTCAAACATAGCTTTTTAAATCATATGTAAGTCAAATGCATTCATCAAAGCTAATTAGATCAAATGAAAGTCAAATGCATTTAACAAAGCTAATTAAATCAAATGAAAGTAAAACACATTCAAAGAAAGCTAATTGATTCAAATGAAAGTCAAACACATTCAAACAAAGCTTTTTTGAATCATATGAAAGTCAAATGCATTCCACAAAGCTAATTGAATCAAATGAAAGTCTAATGCTTTCTACAAAACTAATTGAATCAAATAAAGTCAAACACATTCAAACAAACCTTTTTGAATCAAATGAAAGTCAAATGCATTCATCAAAGCTAATTGAATCAAATGAAAGTCAAATGCATTCTACAAAGCTAATTAAATCAAATGAAAGTAAAACACATTCAAACAAAGCTAATTGATTCAAATAAAAGTCAAACACATTCAAACAAAGCTTTTTGAATCATATGAAAGTCAAATGCATTCCACAAAGCTAATTGAATTAAATGAAAGTCAAAAGCATTCTACAAAGTTTATTGAATCAATTAAAAGTGAAAAGCATTCAAACAAAGCTAATTGAATCAATTGAAAGTCAAACACATTCAAACAAAGCTACTTAAATCAAATTAAAGTCTAATGCATTCTACAAAGCTAATTAAATCAAATGAAAGTCAAACACATTCAAACAAAACGTTTTGAATCAAATGAAAGTCAAACAGATTCAAACAAAGCTTTTTGAATCAAATGAAAGTCAAATGCATTCAACAAAGCTGATTGAATCAAATGAAAGTCAAATGCATTTTTAAAAAGCTAATTAAATCAAATGAAAGTCAAATGCATTTTTAAAAAGCTAATTGAATCAAATGAAAGTCAAACACATTCAAACAAAGCTTTTTGAATCATATGAAAGTCAAATGCATTCAACAAAGCTAATTGAATCAAATGAAAGTTAAATGCATTCTACAAAGCTAATTGAATCAAATGAAAGTCAAACTCATTCAAACAAAGCTAATTAAATCAAGTGAAAGTCCAATGCATTCTACAAAGCTAATTGAATCAAATGAAAGTCAAATGGATTCTACAAGGCTCATTGAATGAAATGAAAACCAAACATATTCAAATAAAGCTAATTGAATCAAATGAAATTCTATTACATTATACAAAGCTTATAGAATTAAATGAAAGTTAAACACATTTAAACAAAGCTTTTTGAATCAAATGAAAGTCAAATGCATTCAACCAAGCTAATTGAATCAAATGAAAGTTAAACACATTCAAACAAAGCTAATTGAATCAAATGAAAGTCTAATGCATTCAACAAAGCTAATTTAATAAAATGAAAGTCAAACACATTCAAACAAAGCCTTTTGAATCAAATGAAATTCAAATGCATTCATCAAAGCTAATTAAATCAAATGAAAGTCAAATGCAATCTACAAAGCTAATTAAATCAAATGAAAGTAAAACACATTCAAACAAAGCTAATTGATTCAAATGAAGTCAAACACATTCAAACAAAGCTTTTTGAATCATATGAAAGTCAAATGCATTCTACAAAGCTAATTGAATCAAATGAAAGTCAAACAAATTCAAACTAAGCTAATTGAATCAAATGAAAGTCTAATGCTTTCTACAAAGCTAATTGAATCAAATAAAGTCAAACACATTCAAACAAACCTTTTTGAATCAAATGAAAGTCAAATGCATTCAACAAAGCTGATTGAATCAAATGAAAGTCAAATGCATTTTTAAAAAGCTAATTAAATCAAATGAAAGTTAAATGCATTTTTAAAAAGCTAATTGAATCAAATGAAAGTCAAACACATTCAAACAAATCTAATTGAATCAAATGAAAGTCTAATGCATTCTACAAAACTAATTGAATCAAATAAAAGTCAAACACATTCAAACAAAGCTTTTTGAATCATATGAAAGTCAAATGCATTCAACAAAGCTAATTGAATCAAATGAAAGTTAAATGCATTCTACAAAGCTAATTGAATCAAATGAAAGTCAAACTCATTCAAACAAAGCTAATTAAATCAAGTGAAAGTCTAATGCATTTTACAAAGCTAATTGAATCAAATGAAAGTCAAATGGATTCTACAAGGCTCATTGAATGAAATGAAAACCAAACATATTCAAATAAAGCTAATTAAATCAAATGAAATTCTATTACATTATACAAAGCTTATAGAATCAAATGAAAGTTAAACACATTTAAACAAAGCTTTTTGAATCAAATGAAAGTCAAATGCATTCAACCAAGCTAATTGAATCAAATAAAAGTTAAACACATTCAAACAAAGCTAATTGAATCAAATGAAAGTCTAATGCATTCTACAAAGCTAATTTAATAAAATGAAAGTCAAACACATTCAAACAAAGCTTTTTGAATCAAATGAAATTCAAATGCATTCATCAAAGCTAATTGAATCAAATGAAAGTCAAATGCAATCTACAAAGCTAATTAAATCAAATGAAAGTAAAACACATTTAAACAAAGCTAATTGATTCAAATGAAGTCAAACACATTCAAACAAAGCTTTTTGAATCATATGAAAGTCAAATGCATTCTACAAAGCTAATTGAATCAAATGAAAGTCAAACAAATTCAAACTAAGCTAATTGAATCAAATGAAAGTCTAATGCTTTCTACAAAGCTAATTGAATCAAATAAAGTCAAACACATTCAAACAAACCTTTTTGAATCAAATGAAAGTCAAATGCATTCATCAAAGCTAATTGAATCCAATGAAAGTCAAATGCATTCTACAAAGCTAATTAAATCAAATGAAAGTAAAACACATTCAAACAAAGCTAATTGATTCAAATAAAAGTTAAACACATTCAAACAAAGCTTTTTGAATCAAATGAAAGTCAAATGCATTCCACAAAGCTAATTGAATTAAATGAAAGTCAAAAGCATTCTACAAAGTTTATTGAATCAATTGAAAGTGAAAAGCATTCAAACAAAGCTAATTGATTCAATTGAAAGTCAAACACATTCAAACAAAGCTAATTAAATCAAATTAAAGTCTAATCCATTCTACAAAGCTAATTAAATCAAATGAAAGTCAAACACATTCAAACAAAACGTGTTGAATCAAATGAAAGTCAAACAGATTCAAACAAAGCTTTTTGAATCAAATGAAAGTCAAATGCATTCAACAAAGCTGATTCAATCAAATGAAAGTCAAATGCATTTTTAAAAAGCTAATTGAATCAAATGAAAGTCAAATGCATTTTTAAAAAGCTAATTGAATCAAATGAAAGTCAAACACATTCAAACAAATCTAATCGAATCAAATGAAAGTCTAATGCATTCTACAAAACTAATTGAATCAAATAAAAGTCAAACACATTCAAACAAAGCTTTTTGAATCATATGAAAGGCAAATGCATTCAACAAAGCTAATTGAATCAAATGAAAGTTAAATGCATTCTACAAAGCTAATTGAATCAAATGAAAGTCAAACTCATTCAAACAAAGCTAATTAAATCAAATGAAAGTCTAATGCATTCAACAAAGCTAATTGTATCAAATGAAAGTCAAATGGATTCTACAAGGCTCATTGAATGAAATGAAATCCAAACATATTTAAATAAGGCTAATTGAATCAAATGAAATTCTATTACATTATACAAAGCTTATAGAATCAAATGAAAGTTAAACACATTTAAACAAAGCTTTTTGAATCAAATGAAAGTCAAATGCATTCAACCAAGCTAATTGAATCAAATGAAAGTTAAACACATTCAAACAAAGCTAATTGAATCAAATGAAAGTCTAATGCATTCTACAAAGCTCATTGAATAAAATGAAAGTCAAACACATTCAAACAAAGCTTATTGAATCAAATGAAATTCAAATGCATTCATCAAAGCTAATTGAATCAAACGAAAGTCAAATGCATTCTACAAAGCTAATTAAATCAAATGAAAGTAAAACACATTCAAACAAAGCTAATTGATTCAAATGAAAGTCAAACACATTCAAACATAGCTTTTTGAATCATATGAAAGTCAAATGCATTCCACAAATCTAATTGAATCAAATGAAAGTCAAATGCTGTCTACAAAGCAAAATGAATAAAATAAAAGTCAAATTCACTCAAACAAAGCTTTTTGAATCAAATGAAGGTCAAATGCATTCAACAAAGCTATCAAATGAAAGTCAAATGGATTCTACAAAGCTAATTAAATGAAATGAATATCAAACGTATTCAAACAAAGCTAATTGAATCAAATGAAATAGTAATACATTCTACAAAGCTAATAGAATCAAATAAAAGTCAAACACATTCAAACAAAGCATTTTGAATCAAATGAAAGTCGAATGCATTCAACAAAGCTAATTGAATAAAATGAAAGTCAAACACATTCAATCAAAGCTAATTGAATCAAATGAAAGTCTAATGCATTCTACAAAGCTAATTACATGAAATGAAAGTCTAACGTATTCAAACAAAGCTAATTGAATCAAATGAAATTCTATTACATTATACAAAGCTTATAGAATCAAATGAAAGTTAAACACATTTAAACAAAGCTTTTTGAATCAAATGAAAGTCAAATGCATTCAACCAAGCTAATTGAATCAAATAAAAGTTAAACACATTCAAACAAAGCTAATTAAATCAAATGAAAGTCTATAGCATTCTACAAAGCTAATTGAATAAAATGAAAGTCAAACACATTCAAACAAAGCTTTTTGAATCAAACGCATTTCAAATGCATTCATCAAAGCTAATTGAATCAAACGAAAGTCAAATGCATTCTACAAAGCTAATTATCAAATGAAAGTAAAACACATTCAAACAAAGCTAATTGATTCAAATGAAAGTCAAACACATTCAAACATAGCTTTTTGAATCATATGAAAGTCAAATGCATTCCACAAATCTAATTAAATCAAATGAAAGTCAAATACATTCCACAAATCTAATTAAATCAAATGAAAGTCAAATGCATTCTACAAAGCAAAATGAATAAAATAAAAGTCAAATTCATTCAAACAAAGCTTTTTGAATCAAAAGAAGGTCAAATGTATTCAACAAAGCTATCAAATGAAAGTCAAATGGATTCTACAAAGCTAATTAAATGAAATGAATATCAAACGTATTCAAACAAAGCTAATTGAATCAAACGAAATTGTAATACATTCTACAAAGCTAATAGAATCAAATAAAAGTCAAACACATTCAAACAAAGCATTTTGAATCAAATGAAAGTCTAATGCATTCTACAAAGCTAATTGAATCAAATGAAAGTCAAATGGATTCTACAAGGCTCATTGAATGAAATGAAATCCAAACATATTCAAATAAGGCTAATTGAATCAAATGAAATTCTATTACATTATACAAAGCTTATAGAATCAAATGAAAGTTAAACACATTTAAACAAAGCTTTTTGAATCAAATGAAAGTCAAATGCATTCAACCAAGCTAATTGAATCAAATGAAAGTTAAACACATTCAAACAAAGCTAATTGAATCAAATGAAAGTCTAATGCATTCTACAAAGCTAATTGAATAAAATGAAAGTCAAACACATTCAAACAAAGCTTTTTGAATCAAATGAAATTCAAATGCATTCATCAAAGCTAATTGAATCAAACGAAAGTCAAATGCATTCTACAAAGCTAATTAAATCAAATGAAAGTAAAACACATTCAAACAAAGCTAATTGATTCAAATGAAAGTCAAACACATTCAAACATAGCTTTTTGAATCATGTGAAAGTCAAATGCATTCCACAAATCTAATTGAATCAAATGAAAGTCAAATGCAGTCTACAAAGCAAAATGAATAAAATAAAAGTCAAATTCACTCAAACAAAGCTTTTTGAATCAAATGAAGATCAAATGCATTCAACAAAGCTATCAAATGAAAGTTAAATGGATTCTACAAAGCTAATTAAATGAAATGAATATCAAACGTATTCAAACAAAGCTAATTGAATCAAATGAAATTGTAATACATTCTACAAAGCTAATAGAATCAAATAAAGGTCAAACACATTTTAACAAAGCATTTTGAATCAAATGAAAGTCGAATGCATTCAACAAAGCTAATTTAATAAAATGAAAGTCAAACACATTCAATCAAAGCTAATTGAATCAAATGAAAGTCAAATGGATTCTACAAGGCTCATTGAATGAAATGAAAACCAAACATATTCAAATAAAGCTAATTGAATCAAATGAAATTCTATTACATTATACAAAGCTTATAGAATTAAATGAAAGTTAAACACATTTAAACAAAGCTTTTTGAATCAAATGAAAGTCAAAAGCATTCAACCAAGCTAATTGAATCAAATGAAAGTTAAACACATTCAAACAAAGCTAATTGAATCAAATGAAAGTCTAATGCATTCAACAAAGCTAATTTAATAAAATGAAAGTCAAACACATTCAAACAAAGCCTTTTGAATCAAATGAAATTCAAATGCATTCATCAAAGCTAATTGAATCAAATGAAAGTCAAATGCAATCTACAAAGCTAATTAAATCAAATGAAAGTAAAACACATTCAAACAAAGCTAATTGATTCAAATGAAGTCAAACACATTCAAACAAAGCTTTTTGAATCATATGAAAGTCAAATGCATTCTACAAAGCTAATTGAATCAAATGAAAGTCAAACAAATTCAAACTAAGCTAATTGAATCAAATGAAAGTCTAATGCTTTCTACAAAGCTAATTGAATCAAATAAAGTCAAACACATTCAAACAAACCTTTTTGAATCAAATGAAAGTCAAATGCATTCAACAAAGCTGATTGAATCAAATGAAAGTCAAATGCATTTTTAAAAAGCTAATTAAATCAAATGAAAGTTAAATGCATTTTTAAAAAGCTAATTGAATCAAATGAAAGTCAAACACATTCAAACAAATCTAATTGAATCAAATGAAAGTCTAATGCATTCTACAAAACTAATTGAATCAAATAAAAGTCAAACACATTCAAACAAAGCTTTTTGAATCATATGAAAGTCAAATGCATTCAACAAAGCTAATTGAATCAAATGAAAGTTAAATGCATTCTACAAAGCTAATTGAATCAAATGAAAGTCAAACTCATTCAAACAAAGCTAATTAAATCAAGTGAAAGTCTAATGCATTTTACAAAGCTAATTGAATCAAATGAAAGTCAAATGGATTCTACAAGGCTCATTGAATGAAATGAAAACCAAACATATTCAAATAAAGCTAATTAAATCAAATGAAATTCTATTACATTATACAAAGCTTATAGAATCAAATGAAAGTTAAACACATTTAAACAAAGCTTTTTGAATCAAATGAAAGTCAAATGCATTCAACCAAGCTAATTGAATCAAATGAAAGTTAAACACATTCAAACAAAGCTAATTGAATCAAATGAAAGTCTAATGCATTCTACAAAGCTAATTTAATAAAATGAAAGTCAAACACATTCAAACAAAGCTTTTTGAATCAAATGAAATTCAAATGCATTCATCAAAGCTAATTGAATCAAATGAAAGTCAAATGCAATCTACAAAGCTAATTAAATCAAATGAAAGGAAAACACATTTAAACAAAGCTAATTGATTCAAATGAAGTCAAACACATTCAAACAAAGCTTTTTGAATCATATGAAAGTCAAATGCATTCTACAAAGCTAATTGAATCAAATGAAAGTCAAACAAATTCAAACTAAGCTAATTGAATCAAATGAAAGTCTAATGCTTTCTACAAAGCTAATTGAATCAAATAAAGTCAAACACATTCAAACAAACCTTTTTGAATCAAATGAAAGTCAAATGCATTCATCAAAGCTAATTGAATCCAATGAAAGTCAAATGCATTCTACAAAGCTAATTAAATCAAATGAAAGTAAAACACATTCAAACAAAGCTAATTGATTCAAATAAAAGTTAAACACATTCAAACAAAGCTTTTTGAATCAAATGAAAGTCAAATGCATTCCACAAAGCTAATTGAATTAAATGAAAGTCAAAAGCATTCTACAAAGTTTATTGAATCAATTGAAAGTGAAAAGCATTCAAACAAAGCTAATTGATTCAATTGAAAGTCAAACACATTCAAACAAAGCTAATTAAATCAAATTAAAGTCTAATCCATTCTACAAAGCTAATTAAATCAAATGAAAGTCAAACACATTCAAACAAAACGTTTTGAATCAAATGAAAGTCAAACAGATTCAAACAAAGCTTTTTGAATCAAATGAAAGTCAAATGCATTCAACAAAGCTGATTCAATCAAATGAAAGTCAAATGCATTTTTAAAAAGCTAATTGAATCAAATGAAAGTCAAATGCATTTTTAAAAAGCTAATTGAATCAAATGAAAGTCAAACACATTCAAACAAATCTAATCGAATCAAATGAAAGTCTAATGCATTCTACAAAACTAATTGAATCAAATAAAAGTCAAACACATTCAAACAAAGCTTTTTGAATCATATGAAAGCCAAATGCATTCAACAAAGCTAATTGAATCAAATGAAAGTTAAATGCATTCTACAAAGCTAATTGAATCAAATGAAAGTCTAACTCATTCAAACAAAGCTAATTAAATCAAATGAAAGTCTAATGCATTCAACAAAGCTAATTGTATCAAATGAAAGTCAAATGGATTCTACAAGGCTCATTGAATGAAATGAAATCCAAACATATTTAAATAAGGCTAATTGAATCAAATGAAATTCTATTACATTATACAAAGCTTATAGAATCAAATGAAAGTTAAACACATTTAAACAAAGCTTTTTGAATCAAATGAAAGTCAAATGCATTCAACCAAGCTAATTGAATCAAATGAAAGTTAAACACATTCAAACAAAGCTAATTGAATCAAATGAAAGTCTAATGCATTCTACAAAGCTAATTGAATAAAATGAAAGTCAAACACATTCAAACAAAGCTTATTGAATCAAATGAAATTCAAATGCATTCATCAAAGCTAATTGAATTAAACGAAAGTCAAATGCATTCTACAAAGCTAATTAAATCAAATGAAAGTAAAACACATTCAAACAAAGCTAATTGATTCAAATGAAAGTCAAACACATTCAAACATAGCTTTTTGAATCATATGAAAGTCAAATGCATTCCACAAATCTAATTGAATCAAATGAAAGTCAAATGCTGTCTACAAAGCAAAATGAATAAAATAAAAGTCAAATTCACTCAAACAAAGCTTTTTGAATCAAATGAAGGTCAAATGCATTCAACAAAGCTATCAAATGAAAGTCAAATGGATTCTACAAAGCTAATTAAATGAAATGAATATCAAACGTATTCAAACAAAGCTAATTGAATCAAATGAAATAGTAATACATTCTACAAAGCTAATAGAATCAAATAAAAGTCAAACACATTCAAACAAAGCATTTTGAATCAAATGAAAGTCGAATGCATTCAACAAAGCTAATTGAATAAAATGAAAGTCAAACACATTCAATCAAAGCTAATTGAATCAAATGAAAGTCTAATGCATTCTACAAAGCTAATTACATGAAATGAAAGTCAAACGTATTCAAACAAAGCTAATTGAATCAAATGAAATTCTATTACATTATACAAAGCTTATAGAATCAAATGAAAGTTAAACACATTTAAACAAAGCTTTTTGAATCAAATGAAAGTCAAATGCATTCAACCAAGCTAATTGAATCAAATAAAAGTTAAACACATTCAAACAAAGCTAATTAAATCAAATGAAAGTCTATAGCATTCTACAAAGCTAATTGAATAAAATGAAAGTCAAACACATTCAAACAAAGCTTTTTGAATCAAACGCATTTCAAATGCATTCATCAAAGCTAATTGAATCAAACGAAAGTCAAATGCATTCTACAAAGCTAATTATCAAATGAAAGTAAAACACATTCAAACAAAGCTAATTGATTCAAATGAAAGTCAAACACATTCAAACATAGCTTTTTGAATCTTATGAAAGTCAAATGCATTCCACAAATCTAATTAAATCAAATGAAAGTCAAATGCATTCCACAAATATAATTAAATCAAATGAAAGTCAAATGCATTCTACAAAGCAAAATGAATAAAATAAAAGTCAAATTCATTCAAACAAAGCTTTTTGAATCAAAAGAAGGTCAAATGCATTCAACAAAGCTATCAAATGAAAGTCAAATGGATTCTACAAAGCTAATTAAATGAAATGAATATCAAACGTATTCAAACAAAGCTAATTGAATCAAACGAAATTTTAATACATTCTACAAAGCTAATAGAATCAAATAAAAGTCAAACACATTCAAACAAAGCATTTTGAATCAAATGAAAGTCTAATGCATTCTACAAAGCTAATTGAATCAAATGAAAGTCAAATGGATTCTACAAGGCTCATTGAATGAAATGAAATCCAAACATATTCAAATAAGGCTAATTGAATCAAATGAAATTCTATTACATTATACAAAGCTTATAGAATCAAATGAAAGTTAAACACATTTAAACAAAGCTTTTTGAATCAAATGAAAGTCAAATGCATTCAACCAAGCTAATTGAATCAAATGAAAGTTAAACACATTCAAACAAAGCTAATTGAATCAAATGAAAGTCTAATGCATTCTACAAAGCTAATTGAATAAAATGAAAGTCAAACACATTCAAACAAAGCTTTTTGAATCAAATGAAATTCAAATGCATTCATCAAAGCTAATTGAATCAAACGAAAGTCAAATGCATTCTACAAAGCTAATTAAATCAAATGAAAGTAAAACACATTCAAACAAAGCTAATTGATTCAAATGAAAGTCAAACACATTCAAACATAGCTTTTTGAATCATGTGAAAGTCAAATGCATTCCACAAATCTAATTGAATCAAATGAAAGTCAAATGCAGTCTACAAAGCAAAATGAATAAAATAAAAGTCAAATTCACTCAAACAAAGCTTTTTGAATCAAATGAAGATCAAATGCATTCAACAAAGCTATCAAATGAAAGTTAAATGGATTCTACAAAGCTAATTAAATGAAATGAATATCAAACGTATTCAAACAAAGCTAATTGAATCAAATGAAATTGTAATACATTCTACAAAGCTAATAGAATCAAATAAAAGTCAAACACATTTTAACAAAGCATTTTGAATCAAATGAAAGTCGAATGCATTCAACAAAGCTAATTTAATAAAATGAAAGTCAAACACATTCAATCAAAGCTAATTGAATCAAATGAAAGTCTAATGCATTCTGCAAAGCTAATTACATGAAATGAAAGTCAAACGTATTCAAACAAAGCTAATTGAATCAAATGAAATTCTATTACATTATTCAAAGCTTATAGAATCAAATGAAAGTTAAACACATTTAAACAAAGCTTTTTGAATCAAATGAAAGTCAAATGCATTCAACCAAGCTAATTGAATCAAATAAAAGTTAAACACATTCAAACAAAGCTATTTGAATCAAATGAAAGTCTATAGCATTCTACAAAGCTAATTGAATAAAATGAAAGTCAAACACATTCAAACAAAGCTTTTTGAATCAAACGCATTTCAAATGCATTCATCAAAGCTAATTGAATCAAACGAAAGTCAAATGCATTCTACAAAGCTAATTATCAAATGAAAGTAAAACACATTCAAACAAAGCTAATTGATTCAAATGAAAGTCAAACACATTCAAACATAGCTTTTTGAATCATATGAAAGTCAAATGCATTCCACAAATCTAATTAAATCAAATGAAAGTCAAATGCATTCTACAAAGCAAAATGAATTAAATAAAAGTCAAATTCATTCAAACAAAGCTTTTTGAATCAAATGAAGGTCAAATGCATTCAACAAAGCTATCAAATGAAAGTCAAATGGATTCTACAAAGCTAATTAAATGAAATGAATATCAAACGTATTCAAACAAAGCTAATTGAATCAAACGAAATTGTAATACATTCTACAAAGCTAATAGAATCAAATAAAAGTCAAACACATTCAAACAAAGCATTTTGAATCAAATGAAAGTCAAATGCATTCAACAAAGCTAATTGAATAAAATGAAAGTCAAACACATTCAATCAAAGCTAATTGAATCAAATGAAAGTCCAATGCATTCTACAAAGCTAATTACGTGAAATGAAAGTCAAACGTATTCAAACAAAGCTAATTGAATCAAATGAAATTCTATTACATTATACAAAGCTTATAGAATCAAATGAAAGTTAAACACATTTAAACAAAACTTTTTGAATCGAACGAAAGTCAAATGCATTCAACCATGCTAATTGAATCAAATGAAAGTTAAACACATTCAAACAAAGCTAATTAAATCAAATGAAAGTCTAATGCATTCTACAAAGCTAATTGAATAAAATGAAAGTCAAACACATTCAAACAAAGCTTTTTGAATCAAATGCATTTCAAATGCATTCATCAAAGCTAATTGAATCAAACGAAAGTCAAATGCATTCTACAAAGCTAATTAAATCAAATGAAAGTAAAACACATTCAAACAAAGCTAATTGATTCAAATGAAAGTCAAACACATTCAAACATAGCTTTTTGAATCATATGAAAGTCAAATGCATTTATCAAAGCTAATTAGATCAAATGAAAGTCAAATGCATTTAACAAAGCTAATTAAATCAAATGAAAGTAAAACACAGTCAAACAAAGCTAATTGATTCAAATGAAAGTCAAACACATTCAAACAAAGCTTTTTTGAATCATATGAAAGTCAAATGCATTCCACAAACCTAATTGAATCAAACGAAAGTCAAACAAATTCAAACTAAGCTAATTGAATCAAATGAAAGTCTAATGCTTTCTACAAAACTAATTGAATCAAATAAAGTCAAACACATTCAAACAAACCTTTTTGTATCAAATGAAAGTCAAATGCATTCATCAAAGCTAATTGAATCAAATGAAAGTCAAATGCATTCTACAAAGCTAATTAAATCAAATGAAAGTAAAACACATTCAAACAAAGCTAATTGATTCAAATAAAAGTCAAACACATTCAAACAAAGCTTTTTGAATCATGTGAAAGTCAAATGCATTCCACAAAACTAATTGAAATAAATGAAAGTCAAAGGCATTCTACAAAGTTTATTGAATCAATTGAAAGTGAAAAGCATTCAAACGAAGCTAATTGAATCAATTGAAAGTCAAACACATTCAAACAAAGCTAATTAAATCAAATTAAAGTCTAATGCATTCTACAAAGCTAATTGAATAAAATGAAAGTCAAACACATTCAAACAAAGCTTTTTGAATCAAATGCATTTCAAATGCATTCATCAAAGCTAATTGAATCAAACGAAAGTCAAATGCATTCTACAAAGCTAATTAAATCAAATGAAAGTAAAACACATTCAAACAAAGCTAATTGATTCAAATGAAAGTCAAACACATTCAAACATAGCTTTTTGAATCATATGAAAGTCAAATGCATTTATCAAAGCTAATTAGATCAAATGAAAGTCAAATGCATTTAACAAAGCTAATTAAATCAAATGAAAGTAAAACACAGTCAAACAAAGCTAATTGATTCAAATGAAAGTCAAACACATTCAAACAAAGCTTTTTTGAATCATATGAAAGTCAAATGCATTCCACAAACCTAATTGAATCAAACGAAAGTCAAACAAATTCAAACTAAGCTAATTGAATCAAATGAAAGTCTAACGCTTTCTACAAAACTAATTGAATCAAATAAAGTCAAACACATTCAAACAAACCTTTTTGTATCAAATGAAAGTCAAATGCATTCATCAAAGCTAATTGAATCAAATTAAAGTCAAATGCATTCTACAAAGCTAATTAAATCAAATGAAAGTAAAACACATTCAAACAAAGCTAATTGATTCAAATAAAAGTCAAACACATTCAAACAAAGCTTTTTGAATCATGTGAAAGTCAAATGCATTCCACAAAACTAATTGAATTAAATGAAAGTCAAAGGCATTCTACAAAGTTTATTGAATCAATTGAAAGTGAAAAGCATTCAAACGAAGCTAATTGAATCAATTGAAAGTCAAACACATTCAAACAAAGCTAATTAAATCAAATTAAAGTCTAATGCATTCTACAAGGCTAATTAAATCAAATGAAAGTCAAACACATTCAAACAAAATGTTTTGAATCAAATGAAACTCAAACATATTCAAACAAAGCTTTTTGAATCAAATGAAAGTCAAATGCATTCAACAAAGCTGATTGAATCAAATGAAAGTCAAATGCATTTTTAAAAAGCTAATTGAATCAAATGAAAGTCAAATGCATTTTTAAAAAGCTAATTAAATCAAATGAAAGTAAAACACATTCAAACAAAGCTAATTGATTCAAATGAAAGTCAAACACATTCAAACATAGCTTTTTAAATCATATGTAAGTCAAATGCATTCATCAAAGCTAATTAGATCAAATGAAAGTCAAATGCATTTAACAAAGCTAATTAAATCAAATGAAAGTAAAACACATTCAAAGAGAGCTAATTGAATCAAATAAAAGTCAAACACATTCAAACAAAGCTTTTTGAATCATATGAAAGTCAAATGCATTCAACAAAGCTAATTGAATCAAATGAAAGTTAAATGCATTCTACAAAGCTAATTGAATCAAATGAAAGTTAAATGCATTCTACAAAGCTAATTGAATCAAATGAAAGTTAAACTCATTCAAACAAAGCTAATTAAATCAAATGAAAGTCTAATGCATTCTACAAAGCTAATTGAATCAAATGAAAGTCAAATGGATTCTACAAGGCTCATTGAATGAAATGAAAACCAAACATATTCAAATAAAGCTAATTGAATCAAATGAAATTCTATTACATTATACAAAGCTTATAGAATCAAATGAAAGTTAAACACATTTAAACAAAGCTTTTTGAATCAAAAGAAAGTCAAATGCATTCAACCAAGCTAATTAAATCAAATGAAAGTTAAACACATTCAAACAAAGCTAATTGAATGAAATGAAAGTCTAATGCATTCTACAAAGCTAATTGAATAAAATGAAAGTCAAACACATTCAAACAAAGCTTTTTTAATCAAATGCATTTCAAATGCATTCATCAAAGCTAATTGAATCAAACGAAAGTCAAATGCATTCTACAAAGCTAATTAAATCAAATGAAAGTAAACACATTCAAACAAAGCTAATTGATTCAAATGAAAGTCAAACACATTCAAACATAGCTTTTTGAATCATATGAAAGTCAAATGCATTCATCAAAGCTAATTAGATCAAATGAAAGTCAAATGCATTTAACAAAGCTAATTAAATCAAATGAAAGTAAAACACATTCAAACAAAGCTAATTGATTCAAATGAAAGTCAAACACATTCAAACAAAGCTTTTTTGAATCATATGAAAGTCTTTGCATTCCACAAAGCTAATTGAATCAAACGAAAGTCAAACAAATTCAAACTAAGCTAATTGAATCAAATGAAAGTCTAATGCTTTCTACAAAACTAATTGAATCAAATAAAGTCAAACACATTCAAACAAACCTTTTTGAATCAAATGAAAGTCAAATGCATTCATCAAAGCTAATTGAATCCAATGAAAGTCAAATGCATTCTACAAAGCTAATTAAATCAAATGAAAGTAAAACACATTCAAACAAAGCTAATTGATTCAAATAAAAGTCAAACACATTCAAACAAAGCTTTTTGAATCATATGAAAGTCAAATGCATTCCACAAAGCTAATTGAATTAAATGAAAGTCAAAGGCATTCTACAAAGTTTATTGAATCAATTGAAAGTGAAAAGCATTCAAACGAAGCTAATTGAATCAATTGAAAGTCAAACACATTCAAACAAAGCTAATTAAATCAAATTAAAGTCTAATGCATTCTACAAAGCTAATTAAATCAAATGAAAGTCAAACACATTCAAACAAAACGTTTTGAATCAAATGAAACTCAAACAGATTCAAACAAAGCTTTTTGAATCAAATGAAAGTCAAATGCATTCAACAAAGCTGATTGAATCAAATGAAAGTCAAATGCATTTTTAAAAAGCTAATTGAATCAAATGAAAGTCAAATGCATTTTTAAAAAGCTAATTGAATCAAATGAAAGTCAAACACATTCAAACAAATCTAATTGAATTAAATGAAAGTCTAATGCATTCTACAAAACTAATTGAATCAAATAAAAGTCAAACACATTCAAACAAAGCTTTTTGAATCATATGACAGTCAAATGCATTCAACAAAGCTAATTGAATCAAATGAAAGTTAAATGCATTCTACAAAGCTAATTGAATCAAATGAAAGTCAAACTCATTCAAACAAAGCTAATTAAATCAAATGAAAGTCTAATGCATTCTACAAAGCTAATTGAATCAAATGAAAGTCAAATGGATTCTACAAGGCTCATTGAATGAAATGAAAACCAAACATATTCAAATAAAGCTAATTGAATCAAATGAAATTCTATTACATTATACAAAGCTTATAGAATCAAATGAAAGTTAAACACATTTAAACAAAGCTTTTTGAATCAAATGAAAGTCAAATGCATTCAACCAAGCTAATTGAATCAAATGAAAGTTAAACACATTCAAACAAAGCTAATTGAATCAAATGAAAGTCTAATGCATTCTACAAAGCTAATTGAATAAAATGAAAGTCAAACACATTTAAACAAAGCTTTTTGAATCAAATGAAATTCAAATGCATTCATCAAAGCTAATTGAATCAAATGAAAGTCAAATGCAATCTACAAAGCTAATTAAATCAAATGAAAATAAAACACATTCAAACAAAGCTTATAGAATCAAATGAAAGTTAAACACATTTAAACAAAGCTTTTTGAATTAAATGAAAGTCAAATGCATTCAACCAAGCTAATTAAATCAAATGAAAGTTAAACACATTCAAACAAAGCTAAATGAATTAAATGAAAGTCTAATGCTTTCTACAAAGCTAATTGAATCAAATAAAGTCAAACACATTCAAACAAACCTTTTTGAATCAAATGAAAGTCAAATGCATTCATCAAAGCTAATTGAATCAAATGAAAGTCAAATGCATTCTACAAAGCTAATTAAATCAAATGAAAGTAAAACACATTCAAACAAAGCTAATTGATTCAAATAAAAGTCAAACACATTCAAACAAAGCTTTTTGAATCATATGAAAGTCAAATGCATTCCACAAAGCTAATTGAATTAAATGAAAGTCAAAGGCATTCTACAAAGTTTATTGAATCAATTGAAAGTGAAAAGCATTCAAACAAAGCTAATTGAATCAATTAAAAGTCAAACACATTCAAACAAAGCTAATTAAATCAAATTAAAGCCTAATGCATTCTACAAAGCTAATTAAATCAAATGAAAGTCAAACACATTCAAACAAAATGTTTTGAATCAAATGAAACTCAAACAGATTCAAACAAAGCTTTTTGAATCAAATGAAAGTCAAATGCATTCAACAAAGCTGATTGAATCAAATGAAAGTCAAATGCATTTTTAAAAAGCTAATTGAATCAAATGAAAGTCAAATGCATTTTTAAAAAGCTAATTGAATCAAATGAAAGTCAAACACATTCAAACAAATCTAATTGAATCAAATGAAAGTCTAATGCATTCTACAAAACTAATTGAATCAAATAAAAGTCAAACACATTCAAACAAAGCTTTTTGAATCATATGAAAGTCAAAAAAATTCAACAAAGCTAATTGAATCAAATGAAAGTTAAATGCATTCTACAAAGCTAATTGAATTAAATGAAAGTCAAACTCATTCTAACAAAGCTAATTAAATCAAATGAAAGTCTAATGCATTCTTCAAAGCTAATTGAATCAAATGAAAGTCAAATGGATTCTACAAGGCTCATTGTATTAAATGAAAACCAAACATATTCAAATAAAGCTAATTGAATCAAATGAAATTCTATTACATTATACAAAGCTTATAGAATCAAATGAAAGTTAAACACATTTAAACAAAGCTTTTTAAATTAAATGAAAGTCAAATGCATTCAACCAAGCTAATTAAATCAAATGAAAGTTAAACACATTCAAATAAAGCTAATTGAATTAAATGAAAGTCTAATGCATTCTACAAAGCTAATTGAATTAAATGAAAGTCAAACACATTCAAACAAAGCTTTTTGAATCAAATGAAATTCAAATGCATTCATCAAAGCTAATTGAATCAAACGAAAGTCAAATGCATTCTACAAAGCTAATTAAATCAAATGAAAGTAAAACACATTCAAACAAAGCTAATTGATTCAAATGAAAGTCAAACACATTCAAACATAGCTTTTTGAATCATATAAAAGTAAAATGCATTCCACAAATCTAATTGAATCAAATGAAAGTCAAATGCATTCTACAAAGCGAAATGAATAAAATAAAAGTCAAATTCATTCAAACAAAGCTTTTTAAATCAAATGAAGGTCAAATGCATTCAACAAAGCTATCAAATGAAAGTGAAATGGATTATACAAAGCTAATTAAATGAAATGAAAGTCAAACGTATTCAAACAAAGCTAATTGAATCAAATGAAATTCTAATACATTATACAAAGCTAATAGAATCAAATAAAAGTTAAACACATTTAAACAAAACTTTTTGAATCAAATGAAAGTCAAATGCATTCAACAAAGCTAATTGAATAAAATGAAAGTCAAACACATTCAATCAAAGCTAATTGAATCAAATAAAGTCAAACACATTCAAACAAACCTTTTTGAATCAAATGAAAGTCAAATGCATTCATCAAAGCTAATTGAATCAAATGAAAGTCAAATGCATTCTACAAAGCTAATTAAATCAAATGAAAGTAAAACACATTCAAACAAAGCTAATTGATTCAAATAAAAGTCAAACACATTCAAACAAAGCTTTTTGAATCATATGAAAGTCAAATGCATTCCACAAAGCTAATTGAATTAAATGAAAGTCAAAGGCATTCTACAAAGTTTATTGAATCAATTAAAAGTGAAAAGTATTCAAACAAAGCTAATTGAATCAATTGAAAGTCAAACACATTTAAACAAAGCTAATTAAATCAAATTAAAGTCTAATGCATTCTACAAAGCTAATTAAATCAAATGAAAGTCAAACACATTCAAACAAAACGTTTTGAATCAAATGAAACTCAAACAGATTCAAACAAAGCTTTTTGAATCAAATGAAAGTCAAATGCATTCAACAAAGCTGATTGAATCAAATGAAAGTCAAATGCATTTTTAAAAAGCTAATTGAATCAAATGAAAGTCAAACTCATTCAAACAAAGCTAATTAAATCAAATGAAAGTCTAATGCATTCTACAAAGCTAATTGAATCAAATGAAAGTCAAATGGATTCTACAAGGCTCATTGAATGAAATGAAAACCAAACATATTCAAATAAAGCTAATTGAATTAAATGAAATTCTATTACATTATACAAAGCTTATAGAATCAAATGAAAGTTAAACACATTTAAACAAAGCTTTTTGAATCAAATGAAAGTCAAATGCATTCAACCAAGCTAATTGAATCAAATGAAAGTTTAACACATTCAAACAAAGCTAATTGAATCAAATGAAAGTCTAATGCATTCTACAAAGCTAATTGAATAAAATGAAAGTCAAACACATTCAAACAAAGCTTTTTGAATCAAATGAAATTCAAATGCATTCATCAAAGCTAATTGAATCAAATGAAAGTCAAATGCAATCTACAAAGCTAATTAAATCAAATGAAAATAAAACACATTCAAACAAAGCTAATTGATTCAAATGAAAGTCAAACACATTCAAACAAAGCTTTTTGAATCATATGAAAGTCAAATGCATTCCACAAAGCTAATTGAATCAAATGAAAGTCAAACAAATTCAAACTAAGCTAATTGAATCAAATGAAAGTCTAATGCTTTCTACAAAGCTAATTGAATCAAAAAAGTCAAACACATTCAAACAAACCTTTTTGAATCAAATGAAAGTCAAATGCATTCATCAAAGCTAATTGAATCAAATGAAAGTCAAATGCATTCTACAAAGCTAATTAAATCAAATGAAAGTAAAACACATTCAAACAAAGCTAATTGATTCAAATAAAAGTCAAACACATTCAAACAAAGCTTCTTGAATCATATGAAAGTCAAATGCATTCCACAAAGCTAATTGAATTAAATGAAAGTCAAAGGCGTTCTACAAAGTTTATTGAATCAATTGAAAGTGAAAAGCATTCAAACAAAGCTAATTGAATCAATTGAAAGTCAAACACATTCAAACAAAGCTAAATAAATCAAATTAAAGTCTATTGCATTCTACAAAGCTAATTAAATCAAATGAAAGTCAAACACATTCAAACAAAACGTTTTGAATCAAATGAAACTCAAACAGATTCAAACAAGGCTTTTTGAATCAAATGAAAGTCAAATGCATTCAACAAAGCTGATTGAATCAAATGAAAGTCAAATGCATTTTTAAAAAGCTAATTGAATCAAATGAAAGTCAAACTCATTCAAACAAAGCTAATTAAATCAAATGAAAGTCTAATGCATTCTACAAAGCTAATTGAATCAAATGAAAGTCAAATGGATTCTACAAGGCTCATTAAATGAAATGAAAACCCAACATATTCAAATAAAGCTAATTGAATCAAATGAAATTCTATTACATTATACAAAGCTTATAGAATCAAATGAAAGTTAAACACATTTAAACAAAGCTTTTTGAATCAAATGAAAGTCATATGCATTCAACCAAGCTAATTAAATCAAATGAAAGTTAAACACATTTAAACAAAGCTAATTGAATCAAATGAAAGTCTAATGCATTCTACAAAGCTAATTGAATAAAATGAAAGTCAAACACATTCAAACAAAGCTTTTTGAATCAAATGAAATTCAAATGCATTCATCAAAGCTAATTGAATCAAATGAAAGTCAAATGCAATCTACAAAGCTAATTAAATCAAATGAAAATAAAACACATTCAAACAAAGCTAATTAATTCAAATGAAAGTCAAACACATTCAAACAAAGCTTTTTGAATCATATGAAAGTCAAATGCATTCCACAAAGCTAATTAAATCAAATGAAAGTCAAACAAATTCAAACTAAGCTAATTGAATCAAATGAAAGTCTACTGCTTTCTACAAAGCTAATTGAATCAAATAAAGTCAAACACATTCAAACAAACCTTTTTGAATCAAATGAAAGTCAAATGCATTCATTAAAGCTAATTGACACAAATGAAAGTCAAATGCATTCTACAAAGCTAATTAAATCAAATGAAAGTAAAACACATTCAAACAAAGCTAATTGATTCAAATAAAAGTCAAACACATTCAAACAAAGCTTTTTGAATCATATGAAAGTCAAATGCATTCCACAAAGCTAATTGAATTAAATGAAAGTCAAAGGCATTCTACAAAGTTTATTGAATCAATTGAAAGTGAAAAGCATTCAAACAAAGCTAATTGAATCAATTGAAAGTCAAACACATTCAAACAAAGCTAATTAAATCAAATGAAAGTCTAATGCATTCTACAAAGCTAATTGAATCAAATGAAAGTCAAATGGATTCTACAAGGCTCATTGAATGAAATGAAAACCAAACATATTCAAATAAAGCTAATTGAATCAAATGAAATTCTATTACATTATACAAAGCTTATAGAATCAAATGAAAGTTAAACACATTTAAACAAAGCTTTTTGAATCAAATGAAAGTCTTATGCATTCAACCAAGCTAATTAAATCAAATGAAAGTTAAACACATTCAAACAAAGCTAATTGAATCAAATGAAAGTCTAATGCATTCTACAAAGCTAATTGAATAAAATGAAAGTCAAACACATTCAAACAAAGCTTTTTGAATCAAATGAAATTCAAATGCATTCATCAAAGCTAATTGAATCAAATGAAAGTCAAATGCAATCTACAAAGCTAATTAAATCAAATGAAAATAAAACACATTCAAACAAAGCTAATTGATTCAAATGAAAGTCAAACACATTCAAACAAAGCTTTTTGAATCATATGAAAGTCAAATGCTTCCACAAAGCTAATTAAATCAAATGAAAGTCAAACAAATTCAAACTAAGCTAATTGAATCAAATGAAAGTCTAATGCTTTCTACAAAGCTAATTGAATCAAATAAAGTCAAACACATTCAAACAAACCTTTTTGAATCAAATGAAAGTCAAATGCATTCATCAAAGCTAATTGAATCAAATGAAAGTCAAATGCATTCTACAAAGCTAATTAAATCAAATGAAAGTAAAACACATTCAAACAAAGCTAATTGATTCAAATAAAAGTCAAACACATTCAAACAAAGCTTTTTGAATCATATGAAAGTCAAATGCATTCCACAAAGCTAATTGAATTAAATGAAAGTCAAAGGCATTCTACAAAGTTTATTGAATCAATTGAAAGTGAAAAGCATTCAAACAAAGCTAATTGAATCAATTGAAAGTCAAACACATTCAAACAAAGCTAATTAAATCAAATTAAAGTCTAATGCATTCTACAAAGCTAATTAAATCAAATGAAAGTCAAACACATTCAAACAAAACGTTTTGAATCAAATGAAAGTCAAACAGATTCAAACAAAGCTTTTTGAATCAAATGAAAGTCAAATGCATTCAACAAAGCTGATTGAATCAAATGAAAGTCAAATGCATTTTTAAAAAGCTAATTGAATCAAATGAAAGTCAAATGCATTTTTAAAAAGCTAATTGAATCAAATGAAAGTCAAACACATTCAAACAAATCTAATTGAATCAAATGAAAGTCTAATGCATTCTACAGAACTAATTGAATCAAATAAAAGTCAAACACATTCAAACAAAGCTTTTTGAATCATATGAAAGTCAAATGCATTCAACAAAGCTAATTGAATCAAATGAAAGTTAAATGCATTCTACAAAGCTAATTGAATTAAATGAAAGTCAAACTCATTCAAACAAAGCTAATTAAATCAAATGAAAGTCTAATGCATTCTTCAAAGCTAATTGAATCAAATGAAAGTCAAATGGATTCTACAAGGCTCATTGAATGAAATGAAAACCAAACATATTCAAATAAAGCTAATTGAATCAAATGAAATTCTATTACATTATACAAAGCTTATAGAATCAAATGAAAGTTAAACACATTTAAACAAAGCTTCTTGAATTAAATGAAAGTCAAATGCATTCAACCAAGCTAATTAAATCAAACGAAAGTTAAACACATTCAAACAAAGCTAATTGAATCAAATGAAAGTCTAATGCATTCTACAAAGCTAATTGAATAAAATGAAAGTCAAACACATTCAAACAAAGCTTTTTTAATCAAATGAAATTCTAATGCATTCATCAAAGCTAATTGAATCAAACGAAAGTCAAATGCATTCTACAAAGCTAATTAAATCAAATGAAAGTAAAACATATTCAAACAAAGCTAATTGATTAAAATGAAAGTCAAACACATTCAAACATAGCTTTTTGAATCATATAAAAGTAAAATGCATTCCACAAATCTAATTGAATCAAATGAAAGTCAAATGCATTCTACAAAGCGAAATGAATAAAATAAAAGTCAAATTCATTCAAACAAAGCTTTTTGAATCAAATGAAGGTCAAATGCATTCAACAAAGCTATCAAATGAAAGTTAAATGGATTATACAAAGCTAATTAAATGAAATGAAAGTCAAACGTATTCAAACAAAGCTAATTGAATCAAATGAAATTCTAATACATTCTACAAAGCTAATAGAATCAAATAAAAGTCAAACACATTCAAACAAAGCATTTTGAATCAAATGAAAGTCAAATGCATTCAACAAAGCTAATTGAATAAAATGAAAGTCAAACACATTCAATCAAAGCTAATTGAATTAAATGAAAGTCTAATGCATTCTACAAAGCTAATTGAATCAAATGAAAGTCAAACACATTCAAACAAAGCTTTTTGAATCAAATGAAAGTCAAATGCATTTATCAAAGCTAATTAGATCAAATGAAAGTCAATTGAGTTTAACAAAGCTAATTAAATCAAATGAAAGTAAAACATATTCAAACAAAGCTAATTGAATCAAATGAAAGTCAAACACATTCAAACAAAGCTTTTTGAATCAAAAGAAAGTCAAATGCATTTATCAAAGCTAATTAGATCAAATGAAAGTCAATTGAGTTTATCAAAGCTAATTAAATCAAATGAAAGTAAAACATATTCAAACAAAGCTAATTGAATCAATTGAAAATCAAACACATTCAAACAAAGCTAATTAAATCAAATTAAAGTCTAATGCATTCTACAAAGCTAATTAAATCAAATGAAAGTCAAACACATTCAAACAAAACGTTTTGAATCAAATGAAACTCAAACAGATTCAAACAAAGCTTTTTGAATCAAATGAAAGTCAAATGCATTCAACAAAGCTGATTGAATCAAATGAAAGTCAAATGCATTTTTAAAAAGCTAATTGAATCAAATGAAAGTCAAATGCATTTTTAAAAAGCTAATTGAATCAAATGAAAGTCAAACACATTCAAACAAATCTAATTGAATCAAATGAAAGTCTAATGCATTCTACAGAACTAATTGAATCAAATAAAAGTCAAACACATTCAAACAAAGCTTTTTGAATCATATGAAAGTCAAATGCATTCAACAAAGCTAATTAAATCAAATGAAAGTTAAATGCATTCTACAAAGCTAATTGAATTAAATGAAAGTCAAACTCATTCAAACAAAGCTAATTAAATCAAATGAAAGTCTAATGCATTCTTCAAAGCTAATTGAATCAAATGAAAGTCAAATGGATTCTACAAGGCTCATTGAATGAAATGAAAACCAAACATATTCAAATAAAGCTAATTGAATCAAATGAAATTCTATTACATTATACAAAGCTTATAGAATCAAATGAAAGTTAAACACATTTAATCAAAGCTTCTTGAATTAAATGAAAGTCAAATGCATTCAACCAAGCTAATTAAATCAAATGAAAGTTAAACACATTCAAACAAAGCTAATTGAAACAAATGAAAGTCTAATGCATTCTACAAAGCTAATTGAATAAAATGAAAGTCAAACACATTCAAACAAAGCTTTTTGAATCAAATGAAATTCAAATGCATTCATCAAAGCTAATTGAATCAAACGAAAGTCAAATGCATTCTACAAAGCTAATTAAATCAAATGAAAGTAAAACATATTCAAACAAAGCTAATTGATTAAAATGAAAGTCAAACACATTCAAACATAGCTTTTTGAATCATATAAAAGTAAAATGCATTCCACAAATCTAATTGAATCAAATGAAAGTCAAATGCATTCTACAAAGCGAAATGAATAAAATAAAAGTCAAATTCATTCAAACAAAGCTTTTTGAATCAAATGAAGGTCAAATGCATTCAACAAAGCTATCAAATGAAAGTTAAATGGATTATACAAAGCTAATTAAATGAAATGAAAGTCAAACGTATTCAAACAAAGCTAATTGAATCAAATGAAATTCTAATACATTCTACAAAGCTAATAGAATCAAATAAAAGTCAAACACATTCAAACAAAGCATTTTGAATCAAATGAAAGTCAAATGCATTCAACAAAGCTAATTGAATAAAATGAAAGTCAAACACATTCAATCAAAGCTAATTAAATTAAATGAAAGTCTAATGCATTCTACAAAGCTAATTGAATCAAATGAAAGTCAAACACATTCAAACAAAGCTTTTTGAATCAAATGAAAGTCAAATGCATTTATCAAAGCTAATTAGATCAAATGAAAGTCAATTGAGTTTAACAAAGCTAATTAAATCAAATGAAAGTAAAACATATTCAAACAAAGCTAATTGATTCAAATGAAAGTCAAACACATTCAAACAAAGCTTTTTGAATCATATGAAAGTCAAATGCATTCCACAAAGCTAATTGAGTAAAATGAAAGTCTAATGCTTTCTACAAAGCTAATTGAATCAAATAAAGTCAAACACATTCAAAGAAACCTTTTTGAATCAAATGAAAGTCAAATGCATTCATCAAAGCTAATTGAATCAAATGAAAGTCAAATGCATTCTACAAAGCTAATTAAATCAAAAGAAAGTAAAACACATTCAAACAAAGCTAATTGATTCAAATAAAAGTCAAACACATTCAAACAAAGCTTTTTGAATCATATGAAAGTCAAATGCATTCCACAAAGCTAATTGAATTAAATGAAAGTTGAAAGCATTCTACAAAGTTTATTGAATCAATTGAAAGTGAAAAGCATTCAAACGAAGCTAATTGAATCAATTGAAAGTCAAACACATTCAAACAAAGCTAATTAAATCAAATTAAAGTCTAATGCATTCTACAAGGCTAATTAAATCAAATGAAAGTCAAACACATTCAAACAAAACGTTTTGAATCAAATGAAAGTCAAACAGATTCAAACAAAGCTTTTTGAATCAAATGAAAGTCAAATGCATTCAACAAAGCTGATTGAATCAAATGAAAGTCAAATGCATTTTTAAAAAGCTAATTGAATCAAATGAAAGTCAAATGCATTTTTAAAAAGCTAATTGAATCAAATGAAAGTCAAACACATTCAAACAAATATAATTGAATCAAATGAAAGTCTAATGCATTCTACAAAACTAATTGAATCAAATAAAAGTCAAACACATTCAAACAAAGCTTTTTGAATCATATGAAAGTCAAATGCATTCAACAAAGCTAATTGAATCAAATGAAAGTTAAATGCATTCTACAAAGCTAATTGAATCAAATGAAAGTCTAATGCATTCTACAAAGCTAATTACATGAAATGAAAGTCAAACGTATTCAAACAAAGCTAATTGAATCAAATGAAATTCTATTACATTATACAAAGCTTATAGAATCAAATGAAAGTTAAACACATTTAAACAAAGCTTTTTGAATCAAATGAAAGTCAAATGCATTCAACCAAGCTAATTAAAACAAATGAAAGTTAAACACATTCAAACAAAGCTAATTGAATCAAATGAAAGTCTAATGCATTCTACAAAGCTAATTGAATAAAATGAAAGTCAAACACATTCAAACAAAGCTTTTTGAATCAAATGAAATTCAAATGCATTCATCAAAGCTAATTGAATCAAACGAAAGTCAAATGCATTCTACAAAGCTAATTAAATCAAATGAAAGTAAAACACATTCAAACAAAGCTAATTGATTCAAATGAAAGTAAAACACATTCAAATATAGCTTTTTGAATCATATGAAAGTAAAATGCATTCCACAAATCTAATTGAATCAAATGAAAGTCAAATGCATTCTACAAAGCGAAATGAATAAAATAAAAGTCAAATTCATTCAAACAAAGCTTTTTGAATCAAATGAAGGTCAAATGCATTCAACAAAGCTATCAAATGAAAGTTAAATGTATTCTACAAAGCTAATTAAATGAAATGAAAGTCAAACGTATTCAAACGAAGCTAATTGAATCAAATGAAATTCTAATACATTCTGCAAAGCTAATAGAATCAAATAAAAGTCAAACACATTCAAACAAAGCATTTTGAATCAAATGAAAGTCAAATGCATTCAACAAAACTAATTGAGTAAAATGAAAGTCAAACACATTCAATCAAAGCTAGTTGAATTAAATGAAAGTCTAATGCATTCTACAAAGCTAATTGAATCAAATGAAAGTTAAACACATTCAAACAAAGCTTTTTGAATCAAATGAAAGTCAAATACATTCATCAAAGCTAATTAGATCAAATGAAAGTCAATTGAGTTTAACAAAGCTAATTAAATCAAATGAAAGTAAAACACATTCAAACAAAGCTAATTTGTTCAAATGAAAGTCAAACACATTCAAACAAAGCTTTTTGAATCATATGAAAGTCAAATGCATTCCACAAAGCTAATTGAATCAAATGAAAGTCAAACAAATTCAAACAAAGCTAATTGAATCAAATGAAAGTCTAATGCTTTCTACAAAGCTAATTGAATCAAATAAAGTTAAACACATTCAAACAAACCTTTTTGAATCAAATGAAAGTCAAATGCATTCAACAAAGCTGATTGAATCAAATGAAAGTCAAATGCATTTTTAAAAAGCTAATTGAATCAAATGAAAGTCAAACGCATTTTGAAAAAGCTAATTGAATCAAATGAAAGTCAAACACATTCAAACAAATCTAATTGAATCAAATGAAAGTCTAATGCATTCTACAAAACTAATTGAATCAAATAAAAGTCAAACACATTCAAAAAAAGCTTTTTGAATCATATGAAAGTCAAATGCATTCAACAAAGCTAATTGAATCAAATGAAAGTTAAATGCATTCTACAAAGCTAATTGAATCAAATGAAAGTCAAACTCATTCAAACAAAGCTAATTAAATCAAATGAAAGTCTAATGCATTCTACAAAGCTAATTGAATCAAATGAAAGTCAAATGGATTCTACAAGGCTCATTGAATGAAATGAAAACCAAACATATTTAAAGAAGGCTAATTGAATCAAATGAAATTCTATTACATTATACAAAGCTTATAGAATCAAATGAAAGTTAAACACATTTAAACAAAGCTTTTTTAATCAAATGAAAGTCAAATGCATTCAACCAAGCTAATTGAATCAAATGAAAGTTAAACACATTCAAACAAAGCTAATAGAATCAAATGAAAGTCTAATGCATTCTACAAAGCTAATTGAATTAAATGAAAGTCAAACACATTCAAACAAAGCTTTTTGAATCAAATGAAATTCAAATGCATTCATCAAAGCTAATTGAATCAAACGAAAGTCAAATGCATTCTACAAAGCTAATTAAATCAAATGAAAGTAAAACACGTTCAAACAAAGCTAATTGATTCAAATGAAAGTCAAACACATTCAAACATAGCTTTTTGAATCATATGAAAGTCAAATGCATTCCACAAATCTAATTGAATCAAATGAAAGTCAAATGCATTCTACAAAGCGAAATGAATAAAATAAAAGTCAAATTCATTCAAACAAAGCTTTTTGAATCAAATGAAGGTCAAATGCATTCAACAAAGCTATCAAATGAAAGTCAAATGGATTCTACAAAGCTAATTAAATGAAATGAATATCAAACGTATTCAAACAAAGCTAATTGAATCAAATGAAATTCTAATACATTCTACAAAGCTAATAGAATCAAATAAAAGTCAAACACATTCAAACAAAGCATTTTGAATCAAATGAAAGTCAAATGCATTCAACAAAGCTAATTGAATAAAATGAAAGTCAAACACATTCAATCAAAGCTAATTGAATCAAATGAAAGTCTAATGCATTCTACAAAGCTAATTACATGAAATGAAAGTCAAACGTATTCAAACAAAGCTAATTGAATCAAATGAAATTCTAATACATTATACAAAGCTTATAGAATCAAATGAAAGTTAAACACATTTAAACAAAGATTTTTGAATCAAATGAAAGTCAAATGCATTCAACCAAGCTAATTGAATCAAATGAAAGTTAAACACATTCAAACAAAGCTAATTGAATCAAATGAAAGTCAAATGCATTCTACAAAGCTAATTAAATCAAATGAAAGTAAAACACATTCAAACAAAGCTAATTGATTCAAATGAAAGTCAAACACATTCAAATATAGCTTTTTGAATCATATGAAAGTCAAATGCATTCCACAAATCTAATTGAATCAACTGAAAGTCAAATGCATTCCACAAATCTAATTGAATAAACTGAAAGTCAAATGCATTCTACAAAGCGAAATGAATAAAATAAAAGTCAAATTCATTCAAACAAAGCTTTTTGAATCAAATGAAGGTCAAATGCATTCAACAAAGCTATCAAATGAAAGTCAAATGGATTCTACAAATCTAATTACATGAAATGAAAGGCAAACGTATTCAAACAAAGCTAATTGAATCAAATGAAATTCTAATACATTCTACAAAGCTAATAGAATCAAATAAAAGTCAAATACATTCAAAACAAAGCAGTTTGAATCAAATGAAAGTCAAATGCATTCAACAAAGCTAATTGAATAAAATGAAAGTCAAACACATTCAATCAAAGCTAATTGAATCAAATGAAAGTCTAATGCATTCTACAAAGCTAATTACATTAAATGAAAGTCAAACGTATTCAAACAAAGCTACTTAAATCAAATGAAATTCTATTACATTATACAAAGCTTATAGAATCAAATGAAAGTTAAACACATTTAAACAAAGCTTTTTGAATCAAATGAAAGTCAAATGCATTCAACCAAGCTAATTAAAACAAATGAAAGTTAAACACATTCAAACAAAGCTAATTGAATCAAATGAAAGTCTAATGCATTCTACAAAGCTAATTGAATAAAATGAAAGTCAAACACATTCAAACAAAGCTTTTTGAATCAAATGAAATTCAAATGCATTCATCAAAGCTAATTGAATCAAACGAAAGTCAAATGCATTCTACAAAGCTAATTAAATCAAATGAAAGTAAAACACATTCAAACAAAGCTTAATTGATTCAAATGAAAGTAAAACACATTCAAACATAGCTTTTTGAATCATATGAAAGTAAAATGCATTCCACAAATCTAATTGAATCAAATGAAAGTCAAATGCATTCTACAAAGCGAAATGAATAAAATAAAAGTCAAATTCATTCAAACAAAGCTTTTTGAATCAAATGAAGGTCAAATGCATTCAACAAAGCTATCAAATGAAAGTTAAATGGATTCTACAAAGCTAATTAAATGAAATGAAAGTCAAACGTATTCAAACGAAGCTAATTGAATCAAATGAAATTCTAATACATTCTACAAAGCTAATAGAATCAAATAAAAGTCAAACACATTCAAACAAAGCATTTTGAATCAAATGAAAGTCAAATGCATTCAACAAAACTAATTGAGTAAAATGAAAGTCAAACACATTCAATCAAAGCTAATTGAATTAAATGAAAGTCTAATGCATTCTACAAAGCTAATTGAATCAAATGAAAGTTAAACACATTCAAACAAAGCTTTTTGAATCAAATGAAAGTCAAATGCATTCATCAAAGCTAATTAGATCAAATGAAAGTCAATTGAGTTTAACAAAGCTAATTAAATCAAATGAAAGTAAAACACATTCAAACAAAGCTAATTTGTTCAAATGAAAGTCAAACACATTCAAACAAAGCTTTTTGAATCATATGAAAGTCAAATGCATTCCACAAAGCTAATTGAATCAAATGAAAGTCAAACAAATTCAAACTAAGCTAATTGAATCAAATGAAAGTCTAATGCTTTCTACAAAGCTAATTGAATCAAATAAAGTCAAACACATTCAAACAAACCTTTTTGAATCAAATGAAAGTCAAATGCATTCAACAAAGCTGATTGAATCAAATGAAAGTCAAATGCATTTTTAAAAAGCTTATTGAATCAAATGAAAGTCAAATGCATTTTTAAAAAGCTAATTGAATCAAATGAAAGTCAAACACATTCAAACAAATCTAATTGAATCAAATGAAAGTCTAATGCATTCTACAAAACTAATTGAATCAAATAAAAGTCAAACACATTCAAAAAAAGCTTTTTGAATCATATGAAAGTCAAATGCATTCAACAAAGCTAATTGAATCAAATGAAAGTTAAATGCATTCTACAAAGCTAATTGAATCAAATGAAAGTCAAACTCATTCAAACAAAGCTAATTAAATCAAATGAAAGTCTAATGCATTCTACAAATCTAATTGAATCAAATGAAAGTCAAATGGATTCTACAAGGCTCATTGAATGAAATGAAAACCAAACATATTCAAAGAAGGCTAATTGAATCAAATGAAATTCTATTACATTATACAAAGCTTATAGAATCAAATGAAAATTAAACACATTTAAACAAAGCTTTTTGAATCAAATGAAAGTCAAATGCATTCAACCAAGCTAATTGAATCAAATGAAAGTTAAACACATTCAAACAAAGCTAATAGAATCAAATGAAAGTCTAATGCATTCTACAAAGCTAATTGAATTAAATGAAAGTCAAACACATTCAAACAAAGCTTTTTTAATCGAATGAAATTCAAATGCATTCATCAAAGCTAATTGAATCAAAAGAAAGTCAAATGCATTCTACAAAGCTAATTAAATCAAATGAAAGTAAAACACATTCAAACAAAGCTAATTGATTCAAATGAAAGTCAAACACATTCAAACATAGCTTTTTGAATCATATGAAAGTCAAATGCATTCCACAAATCTAATTGAATCAAATGAAAGTCAAATGCATTCTACAAAGCGAAATGAATAAAATAAAAGTCAAATTCATTCAAACAAAGCTTTTTGAATCAAATGAAGGTCAAATGCATTCAACAAAGCTATCAAATGAAAGTCAAATGGATTCTACAAAGCTAATTAAATGAAATGAATATCAAACGTATTCAAACAAAGCTAATTGAATCAAATGAAATTCTAATACATTCTACAAAGCTAATAGAATCAAATAAAAGTCAAACACATTCAAACAAAGCATTTTGAATATAATGAAAGTCAAATGCATTCAACAAAGCTAATTGAATAAAATGAAAGTCAAACACATTCAATCAAAGCTAATTGAATCAAATGGAAGTCTAATGCATTTTACAAAGCTAATTACATGAAATGAAAGTCAAACGTATTCAAACAAAGCTAATTGAACCAAATGAAGTTCTATTACATTATACAAAGCTTATAGAATCAAATGAAAGTTAAACACATTTAAACAAAGCTTTTTGAATCAAATGAAAGTTAAATGCATTCAACGAAGCTAATTGAATCAAATGAAAGTTAAACACATTCAAACAAAGCTAATTGAATCAAATGAAAGTCTAATGCATTCTACAAAGCTAATTGAATAAAATGAAAGTCAAACACATTCAAACAAAGCTTTTTGAATCAAATGCATTTCAAATGCATTCATCAAAGCTAATTGAATCCAACGAAAGTCAAATGCATTCTACAAAGCTAATTAAATCAAATGAAAGTAAAACACATTCAAACAAAGCTAATTGATTCAAATGAAAGTCAAACACATTCAAACATAGCTTTTTGAATCATATGAAAGTCAAATGCATTCCACAAATCTAATTGAATCAACTGAAAGTCAAATGCATTCTACAAAGCGAAATGAATAAAATAAAAGTCAAATTCATTCAAACAAAGCTTTTTGAATCAAATGAAGGTTAAATGCATTCAACAAAGCTATCAAATGAAAGTCAAATGGATTCTACAAAGCTAATTACATGAAATGAAAGTCAAACGTATTCAAACAAAGCTAATTGAATCAAATGAAATTCTAATACATTCTACAAAGCTAATAGAATCAAATAAAAGTCAAACACATTCAGACAAAGCATTTTGAATCAAATGAAAGTCAAATGCATTCAACAAAGCTAATTGAATAAAATGAAAGTCAAACACATTCAATCAAAGCTAATTGAATCAAATGAAAGTCTAATGCATTCTACAAAGCTAATTACATGAAATGAAAGTCAAACGTATTCAAACAAAGCTAATTGAATCAAATGAAATTCTATTACATTATACAAAGCTTATAGAATCAAATGAAAGTTAAACACATTTAAACAAAGATTTTTGAATCAAATGAAAGTTAAATGCATTCAACCAAGCTAATTGAATCAAATGAAAGTTAAACACATTCAAACAAAGCTAATTGAATCAAATGAAAGTCAAATGCATTCTACAAAGCTAATTAAATCAAATGAAAGTAAAACACATTCAAACAAAGCTAATTGATTCAAATGAAAGTCAAACACATTCAAACATAGCTTTTTGAATCATATGAAAGTCAAATGCATTCCACAAATCTAATTGAATCAACTGAAAGTCAAATGCATTCCACAAATCTAATTGAATAAACTGAAAGTCAAATGCATTCTACAAAGCGAAATGAATAAAATAAAAGTCAAATTCATTCAAACAAAGCTTTTTGAATCAAATGAAGGTCAAATGCATTCAACAAAGCTATCAAATGAAAGTCAAATGGATTCTACAAATCTAATTACATGAAATGAAAGTCAAACGTATTCAAACAAAGCTAATTGAATCAAATGAAATTCTAATACATTCTACAAAGCTAATAGAATCAAATAAAAGTCAAATACATTCAAACAAAGCAGTTTGAATCAAATGAAAGTCAAAATGCATTCAACAAAGCTAATTGAATAAAATGAAAGTCAAACACATTCAATCAAAGCTAATTGAATCAAATGAAAGTCTAATGCATTCTACAAAGCTAATTACATGAAATGAAAGTCAAACGTATTCAAACAAAGCTAATTAAATCAAATGAAATTCTATTACATTATACAAAGCTTATAGAATCAAATGAAAGTTAAACACATTTAAACAAAGCTTTTTGAATCAAATGAAAGTCAAATGCATTCAACCAAGCTAATTAAAACAAATGAAAGTTAAACACATTCAAACAAAGCTAATTGAATCAAATGAAAGTCTAATGCATTCTACAAAGCTAATTGAATAAAATGAAAGTCAAACACATTCAAACAAAGCTTTTTGAATCAAATGAAATTCAAATGCATTCATCAAAGCTAATTGAATCAAACGAAAGTCAAATGCATTCTACAAAGCTAATTAAATCAAATGAAAGTAAAACACATTCAAACAAAGCTAATTGATTCAAATGAAAGTAAAACACATTCAAACATAGCTTTTTGAATCATATGAAAGTAAAATGCATTCCACAAATCTAATTGAATCAAATGAAAGTCAAATGCATTCTACAAAGCGAAATGAATAAAATAAAAGTCAAATTCATTCAAACAAAGCTTTTTGAATCAAATGAAGGTCAAATGCATTCAACAAAGCTATCAAATGAAAGTTAAATGGATTCTACAAAGCTAATTAAATGAAATGAAAGTCAAACGTATTCAAACGAAGCTAATTGAATCAAATGAAATTCTAATACATTCTACAAAGCTAATAGAATCAAATAAAAGTCAAACACATTCAAACAAAGCATTTTGAATCAAATGAAAGTCAAATGCATTCAACAAAACTAATTGAGTAAAATGAAAGTCAAACACATTCAATCAAAGCTAATTGAATTAAATGAAAGTCTAATGCATTCTACAAAGCTAATTGAATCAAATGAAAGTTAAACACATTCAAACAAAGCTTTTTGAATCAAATGAAAGTCAAATGCATTCATCAAAGCTAATTAGATCAAATGAAAGTCAATTGAGTTTAACAAAGCTAATTAAATCAAATGAAAGTAAAACACATTCAAACAAAGCTAATTTGTTCAAATGAAAGTCAAACACATTCAAACAAAGCTTTTTGAATCATATGAAAGTCAAATGCATTCCACAAAGCTAATTGAATCAAATGAAAGTCAAACAAATTCAAACTAAGCTAATTGAATCAAATGAAAGTCTAATGCTTTCTACAAAGCTAATTGAATCAAATAAAGTCAAACACATTCAAACAAACCTTTTTGAATCAAATGAAAGTCAAATGCATTCAACAAAGCTGATTGAATCAAATGAAAGTCAAATGCATTTTTAAAAAGCTTATTGAATCAAATGAAAGTCAAATGCATTTTTAAAAAGCTAATTGAATCAAATGAAAGTCAAACACATTCAAACAAATCTAATTGAATCAAATGAAAGTCTAATGCATTCTACAAAACTAATTGAATCAAATAAAAGTCAAACACATTCAAAAAAAGCTTTTTGAATCATATGAAAGTCCAATGCATTCAACAAAGCTAATTGAATCAAATGAAAGTTAAATGCATTCTACAAAGCTAATTGAATCAAATGAAAGTCAAACTCATTCAAACAAAGCTAATTAAATCAAATGAAAGTCTAATGCATTCTACAAATCTAATTGAATCAAATGAAAGTCAAATGGATTCTACAAGGCTCATTGAATGAAATGAAAACCAAACATATTCAAAGAAGGCTAATTGAATCAAATGAAATTCTATTACATTATACAAAGCTTATAGAATCAAATGAAAGTTAAACACATTTAAACAAAGCTTTTTTAATCAAATGAAAGTCAAATGCATTCAACCAAGCTAATTGAATCAAATGAAAGTTAAACACATTCAAACAAAGCTAATAGAATCAAATGAAAGTCTAATGCATTCTACAAAGCTAATTGAATTAAATGAAAGTCAAACACATTCAAACAAAGCTTTTTGAATCGAATGAAATTCAAATGCATTCATCAAAGCTAATTGAATCAAACGAAAGTCAAATGCATTCTACAAAGCTAATTAAATCAAATGAAAGTAAAACACATTCAAACATAGCTTTTTGAATCATATGAAAGTAAAATGCATTCCACAAATCTAATTGAATCAAATGAAAGTCAAATTCATTCTACAAAGCGAAATGAATAAAATAAAAGTCAAATTCATTCAAACAAAGCTTTTTGAATCAAATGAAGGTCAAATGCATTCAACAAAGCTATCAAATGAAAGTTAAATGGATTCTACAAAGCTAATTAAATGAAATGAAAGTCAAACGTATTCAAACGACGCTAATTGAATCAAATGAAATTCTAATACATTCTACAAAGCTAATAGAATCAAATAAAAGTCAAACACATTCAAACAAAGCATTTTGAATCAAATGAAAGTCAAATGCATTCAACAAAACTAATTGAGTAAAATGAAAGTCAAACACATTCAATCAAAGCTAATTGAATTAAATGAAAGTCTAATGCATTCTACAAAGCTAATTGAATCAAATGAAAGTTAAACACATTCAAACAAAGCTTTTTGAATCAAATGAAAGTCAAATGCATTCATCAAAGCTAATTAGATCAAATGAAAGTCAATTGAGTTTAACAAAGCTAATTAAATCAAATGAAAGTAAAACACATTCAAACAAAGCTAATTTGTTCAAATGAAAGTCAAACACATTCAAACAAAGCTTTTTGAATCATATGAAAGTCAAATGCATTCCACAAAGCTAATTGAATCAAATGAAAGTCAAACAAATTCAAACTAAGCTAATTGAATCAAATGAAAGTCTAATGCTTTCTACAAAGCTAATTGAATCAAATAAAGTCAAACACATTCAAACAAACCTTTTTGAATCAAATGAAAGTCAAATGCATTCAACAAAGCTGATTGAATCAAATGAAAGTCAAATGCATTTTTAAAAAGCTTATTGAATCAAATGAAAGTCAAATGCATTTTTAAAAAGCTAATTGAATCAAATGAAAGTCAAACACATTCAAACAAATCTAATTGAATCAAATGAAAGTCTAATGCATTCTACAAAACTAATTGAATCAAATAAAAGTCAAACACATTCAAAAAAAGCTTTTTGAATCATATGAAAGTCAATGCATTCAACAAAGCTAATTGAATCAAATGAAAGTTAAATGCATTCTACAAAGCTAATTGAATCAAATGAAAGTCAAACTCATTCAAACAAAGCTAATTAAATCAAATGAAAGTCTAATGCATTCTACAAATCTAATTGAATCAAATGAAAGTCAAATGGATTCTACAAGGCTCATTGAATGAAATGAAAACCAAACATATTCAAAAAAGGCTAATTGAATCAAATTAAATTCTATTACATTATACAAAGCTTATAGAATCAAATGAAAGTTAAACACATTTAAACAAAGCTTTTTGAATCAAATGAAAGTCAAATGCATTCAACCAAGCTAATTGAATCAAATGAAAGTTAAACACATTCAAACAAAGCTAATAGAATCAAATGAAAGTCTAATGCATTCTACAAAGCTAATTGAATTAAATGAAAGTCAAACACATTCAAACAAAGCTTTTGAATCGAATGAAATTCAAATGCATTCATCAAAGCTAATTGAATCAAACGAAAGTCAAATGCATTCTACAAAGCTAATTAAATCAAATGAAAGTAAAACACATTCAAACAAAGCTAATTGATTCAAATGAAAGTCAAACACATTCAAACATAGCTTTTTGAATCATATGAAAGTCAAATGCATTCCACAAATCTAATTGAATCAAATGAAAGTCAAATGCATTCTACAAAGCGAAATGAATAAAATAAAAGTCAAATTCATTCAAACAAAGCTTTTTGAATCAAATGAAGGTCAAATGCATTCAACAAAGCTATCAAATGAAAGTCAAATGGATTCTACAAAGCTAATTAAATGAAATGAATATCAAACGTATTCAAACAAAGCTAATTGAATCAAATGAAATTCTAATACATTCTACAAAGCTAATAGAATCAAATAAAAGTCAAACACATTCAAACAAAGCATTTTGAATATAATGAAAGTCAAATGCATTCAACAAAGCTAATTGAATAAAATGAAAGTCAAACACATTCAATCAAAGCTAATTGAATCAAATGGAAGTCTAATGCATTTTACAAAGCTAATTACATGAAATGAAAGTCAAACGTATTCAAACAAAGCTAATTAAACCAAATGAAGTTCTATTACATTATACAAAGCTTATAGAATCAAATGAAAGTTAAACACATTTAAACAAAGATTTTTGAATCAAATGAAAGTCAAATGCATTCAACCAAGCTAATTGAATCAAATGAAAATTAAACACATTCAAACTAAGCTAATTGAATCAAATGAAAGTCAAATGCATTCAACCAAGCTAATTGAATCAAATGAAAGTTAAACACATTCAAACAAAGCTAATTGAATCAAATGAAAGTCTAATGCATTCTACAAAGCTAATTGAATAAAATGAAAGTCAAACACATTCAAACAAAGCTTTTTGAATCAAATGCATTTCAAATGCATTCATCAAAGCTAATTGAATCCAATGAAAGTCAAATGCATTCTACAAAGCTAATTAAATCAAATGAAAGTAAAACACATTCAAACAAAGCTAATTGATTCAAATGAAAGTCAAACACATTCAAACATAGCTTTTTGAATCATATGAAAGTCAAATGCATTCCACAAATCTAATTGAATCAACTGAAAGTCAAATGCATTCTACAAAGCGAAATGAATAAAATAAAAGTCAAATTCATTCAAACAAAGCTTTTTGAATCAAATGAAGGTTAAATGCATTCAACAAAGCTATCAAATGAAAGTCAAATGGATTCTACAAAGCTAATTACATGAAATGAAAGTCAAACGTATTCAAACAAAGCTAATTGAATCAAATGAAATTCTAATACATTCTACAAAGCTAATAGAATCAAATAAAAGTCAAACACATTCAGACAAAGCATTTTGAATCAAATGAAAGTCAAATGCATTCAACAAAGCTTATTGAATAAAATGAAAGTCAAACACATTCAATCAAAGCTAATTGAATCAAATGAAAGTCTAATGCATTCTACAAAGCTAATTACATGAAATGAAAGTCAAACGTATTCAAACAAAGCTAATTGAATCAAATAAAATTCTATTACATTATACAAAGCTTATAGAATCAAATCAAAGTTAAACACATTTAAACAAAGATTTTTGAATCAAATGAAAGTCAAATGCATTCAACCAAGCTAATTGAATCAAATGAAAATTAAACACATTCAAACAAAGCTAATTGAATCAAATGAAAGTCAAATGCATTCTACAAAGCTAATTAAATCAAATGAAAGTAAAACACATTCAAACAAAGCTAATTGATTCAAATGAAAGTCAAACACATTCAAACATAGCTTTTTGAATCATATGAAAGTCAAATGCATTCCACAAATCTAATTGAATCAACTGAAAGTCAAATGCATTCTACAAAGCGAAATGAATAAAATAAAAGTCAAATTCATTCAAACAAAGCTTTTTGAATCAAATGAAGGTCAAATGCATTCAACAAAGCTATCAAATGAAAGTCAAATGGATTCTACAAATCTAATTACATGAAATGAAAGTCAAACGTATTTAAACAAAGCTAATTGAATCAAATGAAATTCTAATACATTCTACAAAGCTAATAGAATCAAATAAAAGTCAAATACATTCAAACAAAGCAGTTTGAATCAAATGAAAGTCAAATGCATTCAACAAAGCTAATTGAATAAAATGAAAGTCAAACACATTCAATCAAAGCTAATTGAATCAAATGAAAGTCTAATGCATTCTACAAAGATTATTACATGAAATGAAAGTCAAAACGTATTCAAACAAAGCTAATTGAATCAAATGAAATTCTAATACATTCTACAAAGCTAATAGAATCAAATAAAAGTCAAACACATTCAAACAAAGCATTTTGAATCAAATGAAAGTCAAATGCATTCAACAAAACTAATTGAGTAAAATGAAAGTCAAACACATTCAATCAAAGCTAATTGAATTAAATGAAAGTCTAATGCATTCTACAAAGCTAATTGAATCAAATGAAAGTTAAACACATTCAAACAAAGCTTTTTGAATCAAATGAAAGTCAAATGCATTCATCAAAGCTAATTAGATCAAATGAAAGTCAATTGAGTTTAACAAAGCTAATTAAATCAAATGAAAGTAAAACACATTCAAACAAAGCTAATTTGTTCAAATGAAAGTCAAACACATTCAAACAAAGCTTTTTGAATCATATGAAAGTCAAATGCATTCCACAAAGCTAATTGAATCAAATGAAAGTCAAACAAATTCAAACTAAGCTAATTGAATCAAATGAAAGTCTAATGCTTTCTACAAAGCTAATTGAATCAAATAAAGTCAAACACATTCAAACAAACCTTTTTGAATCAAATGAAAGTCAAATGCATTCAACAAAGCTGATTGAATCAAATGAAAGTCAAATGCATTTTTAAAAAGCTTATTGAATCAAATGAAAGTCAAATGCATTTTTAAAAAGCTAATTGAATCAAATGAAAGTCAAACACATTCAAACAAATCTAATTGAATCAAATGAAAGTCTAATGCATTCTACAAAACTAATTGAATCAAATAAAAGTCAAACACATTCAAAAAAAGCTTTTTGAATCATATGAAAGTCAAATGCATTCAACAAAGCTAATTGAATCAAATGAAAGTTAAATGCATTCTACAAAGCTAATTGAATCAAATGAAAGTCAAACTCATTCAAACAAAGCTAATTAAATCAAATGAAAGTCTAATGCATTCTACAAATCTAATTGAATCAAATGAAAGTCAAATGGATTCTACAAGGCTCATTGAATGAAATGAAAACCAAACATATTCAAAGAAGGCTAATTGAATCAAATGAAATTCTATTACATTATACAAAGCTTATAGAATCAAATGAAAGTTAAACACATTTAAACAAAGCTTTTTGAATCAAATGAAAGTCAAATGCATTCAACCAAGCTAATTGAATCAAATGAAAGTTAAACACATTCAAACAAAGCTAATAGAATCAAATGAAAGTCTAATGCATTCTACAAAGCTAATTGAATTAAATGAAAGTCAAACACATTCAAACAAAGCTTTTTGAATCGAATGAAATTCAAATGCATTCATCAAAGCTAATTGAATCAAACGAAAGTCAAATGCATTCTACAAAGCTAATTAAATCAAATGAAAGTAAAACACATTCAAACAAAGCTAATTGATTCAAATGAAAGTCAAACACATTCAAACATAGCTTTTTGAATCATATGAAAGTAAAATGCATTCCACAAATCTAATTGAATCAAATGAAAGTCAAATGCATTCTACAAAGCGAAATGAATAAAATAAAAGTCAAATTCATTCAAACAAAGCTTTTTGAATCAAATGAAGGTCAAATGCATTCAACAAAGCTATCAAATGAAAGTTAAATGGATTCTACAAAGCTAATTAAATGAAATGAAAGTCAAACGTATTCAAACGAAGCTAATTGAATCAAATGAAATTCTAATACATTCTACAAAGCTAATAGAATCAAATAAAAGTCAAACACATTCAAACAAAGCATTTTGAATCAAATGAAAGTCAAATGCATTCAACAAAACTAATTGAGTAAAATGAAAGTCAAACACATTCAATCAAAGCTAATTGAATTAAATGAAAGTCTAATGCATTCTACAAAGCTAATTGAATCAAATGAAAGTTAAACACATTCAAACAAAGCTTTTTGAATCAAATGAAAGTCAAATGCATTCATCAAAGCTAATTAGATCAAATGAAAGTCAATTGAGTTTAACAAAGCTAATTAAATCAAATGAAAGTAAAACACATTCAAACAAAGCTAATTTGTTCAAATGAAAGTCAAACACATTCAAACAAAGCTTTTTGAATCATATGAAAGTCAAATGCATTCCACAAAGCTAATTGAATCAAATGAAAGTCAAACAAATTCAAACTAAGCTAATTGAATCAAATGAAAGTCTAATGCTTTCTACAAAGCTAATTGAATCAAATAAAGTCAAACACATTCAAACAAACCTTTATGAATCAAATGAAAGTCAAATGCATTCAACAAAGCTGATTGAATCAAATGAAAGTCAAATGCATTTTTAAAAAGCTTATTGAATCAAATGAAAGTCAAATGCATATTTAAAAAGCTAATTGAATCAAATGAAAGTCAAACACATTCAAACAAATCTAATTGAATCAAATGAAAGTCTAATGCATTCTACAAAACTAATTGAATCAAATAAAAGTCAAACACATTCAAAAAAAGCTTTTTGAATCATATGAAAGTCAAATGCATTCAACAAAGCTAATTGAATCAAATGAAAGTTAAATGCATTCTACAAAGCTAATTGAATCAAATGAAAGTCAAACTCATTCAAACAAAGCTAATTAAATCAAATGAAAGTCTAATGCATTCTACAAATCTAATTGAATCAAATGAAAGTCAAATGGATTCTACAAGGCTCATTGAATGAAATGAAAACCAAACATATTCAAAGAAGGCTAATTGAATCAAATGAAATTCTATTACATTATACAAAGCTTATAGAATCAAATGAAAGTTAAACACATTTAAACAAAGCTTTTTGAATCAAATGAAAGTCAAATGCATTCAACCAAGCTAATTGAATCAAATGAAAGTTAAACACATTCAAACAAAGCTAATAGAATCAAATGAAAGTCTAATGCATTCTACAAAGCTAATTGAATTAAATGAAAGTCAAACACATTCAAACAAAGCTTTTTGAATCGAATGAAATTCAAATGCATTCATCAAAGCTAATTGAATCAAACGAAAGTCAAATGCATTCTACAAAGCTAATTAAATCAAATGAAAGTAAAACACATTCAAACAAAGCTAATTGATTCAAATGAAAGTCAAACACATTCAAACATAGCTTTTTGAATCATATGAAAGTCAAATGCATTCCACAAATCTAATTGAATCAAATGAAAGTCAAATGCATTCTACAAAGCGAAATGAATAAAATAAAAGTCAAATTCATTCAAACAAAGCTTTATGAATCAAATGAAGGTCAAATGCTTCAACAAAGCTATCAAATGAAAGTCAAATGGATTCTACAAAGCTAATTAAATGAAATGAATATCAAACGTATTCAAACAAAGCTAATTGAATCAAATGAAATTCTAATACATTCTACAAAGCTAATAGAATCAAATAAAAGTCAAACACATTCAAACAAAGCATTTTGAATATAATGAAAGTCAAATGCATTCAACAAAGCTAATTGAATAAAATGAAAGTCAAACACATTCAATCAAAGCTAATTGAATCAAATGGAAGTCTAATGCATTTTACAAAGCTAATTACATGAAATGAAAGTCAAACGTATTCAAACAAAGCTAATTAAACCAAATGAAGTTCTATTACATTATACAAAGCTTATAGAATCAAATGAAAGTTAAACACATTTAAACAAAGATTTTTGAATCAAATGAAAGTCAAATGCATTCAACCAAGCTAATTGAATCAAATGAAAATTAAACACATTCAAACAAAGCTAATTGAATCAAATGAAAGTCAAATGCATTCAACCAAGCTAATTGAATCAAATGAAAGTTAAACACATTCAAACAAAGCTAATTGAATCAAATGAAAGTCTAATGCATTCTACAAAGCTAATTGAATAAAATGAAAGTCAAACACATTCAAACAAAGCTTTTTGAATCAAATGCATTTCAAATGCATTCATCAAAGCTAATTGAATCCAACGAAAGTCAAATGCATTCTACAAAGCTAATTAAATCAAATGAAAGTAAAACACATTCAAACAAAGCTAATTGATTCAAATGAAAGTCAAACACATTCAAACATAGCTTTTTGAATCATATGAAAGTCAAATGCATTCCACAAATCTAATTGAATCAACTGAAAGTCAAATGCATTCTACAAAGCGAAATGAATAAAATAAAAGTCAAATTCATTCAAACAAAGCTTTTTGAATCAAATGAAGGTTAAATGCATTCAACAAAGCTATCAAATGAAAGTCAAATGGATTCTACAAAGCTAATTACATGAAATGAAAGTCAAACGTATTCAAACAAAGCTAATTGAATCAAATGAAATTCTAATACATTCTACAAAGCTAATAGAATCAAATAAAAGTCAAACACATTCAGACAAAGCATTTTGAATCAAATGAAAGTCAAATGCATTCAACAAAGCTTATTGAATAAAATGAAAGTCAAACACATTCAATCAAAGCTAATTGAATCAAATGAAAGTCTAATGCATTCTACAAAGCTAATTACATGAAATGAAAGTCAAACGTATTCAAACAAAGCTAATTGATGTGATTTTTAGTCCGAAAACTAAGCCTCACAAAGATATGAATCTAACCTAATTCTATACAGAAATTCACCAAGAATTAAGCAAGAAACTTAGATTAATTAATCAAGAATCCACCTAATTAATCAACCTAGGTGATTGTTTTAACTAAAACAAACAAAACAGCAAATTGGAATCCACCAATCAAGAATTTAAGTAATCCAACTTAAACAAAAGCAATAAGAAATATTATTATGAATGTATGATTAAACTTGTTTTTTATTCGAAGATTACAACCCTATATTTATAGACTCAAACAATTATCCTAATCCCACTTGAATTAGAATTCTAATCCCCTAACAAAAACCCACGGATTGCATAACTTAATCAAGTTTAGATAACTTTGATTTAGTTATTTAATCCTACTTAAACTCTAACTACTCTTAAGATAAAACTTGCCTATTTTATCCTAACTCAAGCTTGTACTCCAAGCTATTATTGACGCCTACTAGACTAAAAACAATTCCTAATCAACTTAGGAACTCACTTTGCTAAAAACAAATCCTAATCAACTTAGAAACTTGCTTAGCTAAAACTAGTCCTAATCAATCTAGGAACTTATTAAGCTAAAACAATTCCTAATGCAATTAGAAATCCTAAGTGCTTAAAACAAGAAAAACCCTTTCAAGTGAAAGGTAAAAACTTGTAAGCAAAAACCTAAGTAAAGACTCACAAAATAAAACTAAGGAAAAGAAATCATTCTTTTCATATCTCCGCCTGAACACCACTTCACGCGCCACCACTTGTGACACGCGCCACACCACCTTGTAGCTGGGCTCAGTCCGGTGCCGGAAGACAGGAGCGTGGGACCCATCTCGGCGCGTGGCCGCCTGTATCGTCGCCGAAAGTGAGCTGCGCAACTTCTTCGTTCTTGGAAATCATGCTTCCTTCTTTCCAATTTAAGCTATTGAACCTTTCCTTGATTATTTCCTTGTTTGGGCAGCCTATAATGGAGTTGTTTAGACCATCTAAAAGTACATTAGATCTTTCAAAAGAATTAGCTTCTTGATTCGCATCATCCTCCTCTTCTTCAAAAGAATTTGCCCTCAAATTTACTTCATCAAAACAAGTAAAAAGGTTTTCAATAGTATATGTAGAATCTTCATCACCACTTTCAGTAGACAAGTCTTCTTGGCACTCACCATCTTCATAATTGTCATCTTCTTTAGCAAGAAAACATGTCTTAGGTCCTCTATCGATTTCTTCCTTGAATACTTTTTCTTTTAGAAACAAACTCGAACTACGATTAACATTTGAGCACTTACTCTGTCCTTTATGAGATAAAGGATGTAGACTAAAACGTTTGTTTCCAACCTCCACGGAATACACATTAGTCCTTCCATTAAATTTCACAAATCTATCATATTGCCATGGTCTACCCAATAAGATATGACAAGCATCCATGGGGCATACATCACATAAAACTTTATCATGATATTTGCCAATTGAAAAGGTGATTAGGGCTCGTTTCGTTACCTTTACGTCACTAGTATCATTGAGCCAATGTAGCTTGTAAGGTTTTGGGTGATCGGTTGTAGGCCACTCTAATTTGTTGATCAAAGTTGTAGACACCACATTTGTGCAACTTCCCGAGTCTATTATTACGTCACACAATCGATCTTCCACCTTGCACCTTGTTAAAAAGATTTTCTCTCTTTGATTCTCTTCAACGGGCATAGGTTTAGAGTGAAGAGCTCTCCTTAGAACCAAGCTCCTTCCTTGCGTTTCACCATCAACCTCTTCGGCACTACCCTCCTCTTCTTCAAAATCACGTTCTTTCTCGACCACAACCTCCATGTCACTATTTCCCTCGCACCTAGCTTTCTCTTCTTCCCATTCTTGAGCCGTCATAGTGCGTTTTGAGTAGCAATTGCTTGCTATGTGGCCAACACTCCCACATTTGAAACATTTTCTATCTTCGGTCACCTTCTTGCTAGCTTCGTTTCTGGGTTTGTTATCTTTAGCATACGGATTAGGAGAAGTCCTATCAAAGGTAGGCTTGTCACTAGCCTTTGTGAACGTGCGTGAGAACGGTTTCACACTTGAGGTCTTCTTGGCCTTGAATTGTCTTTCAACCTTAATGGCCGCCTTGCATACTTCTTCAAACGAATAGTATTCGTGCAATTCAATCTTCTCTTGAACATTCTCGTTCAAACCTGCAATAAAACGTGCTATTTTGTGCTCTAGAATTTCTTCTAAATCACACAATAAACATAGTTTCTCAAACTCACACAAATAAGCCTCCACGGATTGATTTCCTTGCTTAAAAGTCTGCATCTTGAGATACACTTCTTGCACGTACTCATGGGGCACAAATTGACGCTTCATATATTTCTGCAATTGTGTCCAAGTAGTGATCTTGGATCGTCCCTCCTTGCGTCTCTTTTTCTTGAGATTATCATACCATAAACTCGCATAACCTGTGAGTTTTAATTCAGCAAGTTTGCACCTCTTTCGTTCATCATACTCCTTGTAATCAAAGAGTGTTTCGGCTCTTCTAACCCACTCAAAATATTTTTCGGGGTCTAGCATACTACCATTGAATTCCGGAAAATCTAACCTTATATTTCGGTCATCATCTTTGGCCTTGTTCTTCCGTCTATGCCTTCTAGGTTCATCACTCGAAGATGAATCTTTATGTCGTGATCTACTTGCTTTTCTCCTGTCATATTCGTCTTCACTTGAACTAGAAATTGCAACTGATTTGTTCTTCCTTGAAGATGAAGTTTTGTCACGTTCGTCAAGCCTAGCCAATACTTCTTGCAATTGTTGTGACAATCGCTCTATTTGACGATCCCTCCGCAAGTTATGCGCTTGATCAAGGTTCAAACCCCTTGGAATCCCTGGGATTTCTTCGTCACTCATTGCTCCTACACAAACCAGGTTGGTTATGCAAAAATCTTGATTAAAAGATCAAATCTTGAAGGAATCTTGAAGCAAACAAAAACCGGACTCCCAACCACAACCCAGTGCAACAACACCAAAAGTTTAAGGCTGTACAGAGTTCGTTACTCAAACAAAAGCTACGAAATTTTATATGGTGATAGCTAGACGTTTTTAGAGACTAATGAAAAAAGAATCACTCAAAAATTCCCAGCCAAACGTTACCAGTTTATTTTCTACCGAAACCGTGCTCTGATACCAAGATGATGTGATTTTTAGTCCGCAAAACTAAGCCTCACAAAGATATGAATCTAACCTAATTCTATACAGAAATTCACCAAGAATTAAGCAAGAAACTTAGATTAATTAATCAAGAATCCACCTAATTAATCAACCTAGGTGATTGTTTTAACTAAAACAAACAAAACAGCAAATTGGAATCCACCAATCAAGAATTTAAGTAATCCAACTTAAACAAAAGCAATAAGAAATATTATTATGAATGTATGATTAAACTTGTTTTTTATTCGAAGATTACAACCCTATATTTATAGACTCAAACAATTATCCTAATCCCACTTGAATTAGAATTCTAATCCCCTAACAAAAACCCACGGATTGCATAACTTAATCAAGTTTAGATAACTTTGATTTAGTTATTTAATCCTACTTAAACTCTAACTACTCTTAAGATAAAACTTGCCTATTTTATCCTAACTCAAGCTTGTACTCCAAGCTATTATTGACGCCTACTAGACTAAAAACAATTCCTAATCAACTTAGGAACTCACTTTGCTAAAAACAAATCCTAATCAACTTAGAAACTTGCTTAGCTAAAACTAGTCCTAATCAATCTAGGAACTTATTAAGCTAAAACAATTCCTAATGCAATTAGAAATCCTAAGTGCTTAAAACAAGAAAAACCCTTTCAAGTGAAAGGTAAAAACTTGTAAGCAAAAACCTAAGTAAAGACTCACAAAATAAAACTAAGGAAAAGAAATCATTCTTTTCATATCTCCGCCTGAACACCACTTCACGCGCCACCACTTGTGACACGCGCCACACCACCTTGTAGCTGGGCTCAGTCCGGTGCCGGAAGACAGGAGCGTGGGACCCATCTCGGCGCGTGGCCGCCTGTATCGTCGCCGAAAGTGAGCTGCGCAACTTCTTCGTTCTTGGAAATCATGCTTCCTTCTTTCCAATTTAAGCTATTGAACCTTTCCTTGATTATTTCCTTGTTTGGGCAGCCTATAATGGAGTTGTTTAGACCATCTAAAAGTACATTAGATCTTTCAAAAGAATTAGCTTCTTGATTCGCATCACTAATTGAATCAAATAAAATTCTATTACATTATACAAAGCTTATAGAATCAAATGAAAGTTAAACACATTTAAACAAAGATTTTTGAATCAAATGAAAGTCAAATGCATTCAACCAAGCTAATTGAATCAAATGAAAATTAAACACATTCAAACAAAGCTAATTGAATCAAATGAAAGTCAAATGCATTCTACAAAGCTAATTAAATCAAATGAAAGTAAAACACATTCAAACAAAGCTAATTGATTCAAATGAAAGTCAAACACATTCAAACATAGCTTTTTGAATCATATGAAAGTCAAATGCATTCCACAAATCTAATTGAATCAACTGAAAGTCAAATTCATTCTACAAAGCGAAATGAATAAAATAAAAGTCAAATTCATTCAAACAAAGCTTTTTGAATCAAATGAAGGTTAAATGCATTCAACAAAGCTATCAAATGAAAGTCAAATGGATTCTACAAAGCTAATTACATGAAATGAAAGTCAAACGTATTCAACCAAAGCTAATTGAATCAAATGAAATTCTAATACATTCTACAAAGCTAATAGAATCAAATAAAAGTCAAACACATTCGGACAAAGCATTTTGAATCAAATGAAAGTCAAATGCATTCAACAAAGCTTATTGAATAAAATGAAAGTCAAACACATTCAATCAAAGCTAATTGAATCAAATGAAAGTCTAATGCATTCTACAAAGATTATTACATGAAATGAAAGTCAAACGTATTCAAACAAAGCTAATTGAATCAAATGAAATTCTATTACATTATACAAAGCTTATAGAATCAAATGAAAGTTAAACACATTTAAACAAAGCTTTTTGAATCAAATGAAAGTCAAATGCATTCAACCAAGCTAATTAAAACAAATGAAAGTTAAACACATTCAAACAAAGCTAATTAAATCAAATGAAAGTCTAATGCATTCTACAAAGCTAATTGAATAAAATGAAAGTCAAACACATTCAAACAAAGCTTTTTGAATCAAATGAAATTCAAATGCATTCATCAAAGCTAATTGAATCAAACGAAAGTCAAATGCATTCTACAAAGCTAATTAAATCAAATGAAAGTAAAACACATTCAAACAAAGCTAATTGATTCAAATGAAAGTAAAACACATTCAAACATAGCTTTTTGAATCATATGAAAGTAAAATGCATTCCACAAATCTAATTGAATCAAATGAAAGTCAAATGCATTCTACAAAGCGAAATGAATAAAATAAAAGTCAAATTCATTCAAACAAAGCTTTTTGAATCAAATGAAGGTCAAATGCATTCAACAAAGCTATCAAATGAAAGTTAAATGGATTCTACAAATCTAATTAAATGAAATGAAAGTCAAACGTATTCAAACGAAGCTAATTGAATCAAATGAAATTCTAATACATTCTACAAAGCTAATAGAATCAAATAAAAGTCAAACACATTCAAACAAAGCATTTTGAATCAAATGAAAGTCAAATGCATTCACCAAAACTAATTGAGTAAAATGAAAGTCAAACACATTCAATCAAAGCTAATTGAATTAAATGAAAGTCTAATGCATTCTACAAAGCTAATTGAATCAAATGAAAGTTAAACACATTCAAACAAAGCTTTTTGAATCAAATGAAAGTCAAATGCATTCATCAAAGCTAATTAGATCAAATGAAAGTCAATTGAGTTTAACAAAGCTAATTAAATCAAATGAAAGTAAAACACATTCAAACAAAGCTAATTTGTTCAAATGAAAGTCAAACACATTCAAACAAAGCTTTTTGAATCATATGAAAGTCAAATGCATTCCACAAAGCTAATTGAATCAAATGAAAGTCAAACAAATTCAAACTAAGCTAATTGAATCAAATGAAAGTCTAATGCTTTCTACAAAGCTAATTGAATCAAATAAAGTCAAACACATTCAAACAAACCTTTTTGAATCAAATGAAAGTCAAATGCATTCAACAAAGCTGATTGAATCAAATGAAAGTCAAATGCATTTTTAAAAAGCTTATTGAATCAAATGAAAGTCAAATGCATTTTTAAAAAGCTAATTGAATCAAATGAAAGTCAAACACATTCAAACAAATCTAATTGAATCAAATGAAAGTCTAATGCATTCTACAAAACCAATTGAATCAAATAAAAGTCAAACACATTCAAAAAAAGCTTTTTGAATCATATGAAAGTCAAATGCATTCAACAAAGCTAATTGAATCAAATGAAAGTTAAATGCATTCTACAAAGCTAATTGAATCAAATGAAAGTCAAACTCATTCAAACAAAGCTAATTAAATCAAATGAAAGTCTAATGCATTCTACAAATCTAATTGAATCAAATGAAAGTCAAATGGATTCTACAAGGCTCATTGAATGAAATGAAAACCAAACATATTCAAAGAAGGCTAATTGAATCAAAGGAAATTCTATTACATTATACAAAGCTTATAGAATCAAATGAAAGTTAAACACATTTAAACAAAGCTTTTTGAATCAAATGAAAGTCAAATGCATTCAACCAAGCTAATTGAATCAAATGAAAGTTAAACACATTCAAACAAAGCTAATAGAATCAAATGAAAGTCTAATGCATTCTACAAAGCTAATTGAATTAAATGAAAGTCAAACACATTCAAACAAAGCTTTTTGAATCGAATGAAATTCAAATGCATTCATCAAAGCTAATTGAATCAAACGAAAGTCAAATGCATTCTACAAAGCTAATTAAATCAAATGAAAGTAAAACACATTCAAACAAAGCTAATTGATTCAAATGAAAGTCAAACACATTCAAACATAGCTTTTTGAATCATATGAAAGTCAAATGCATTCCACAAATCTAATTGAATCAAATGAAAGTCAAATTCATTCTACAAAGCGAAATGAATAAAATAAAAGTCAAATTCATTCAAACAAAGCTTTTTGAATCAAATGAAGGTCAAATGCATTCAACAAAGCTATCAAATGAAAGTCAAATGGATTCTACAAAGCTAATTAAATGAAATGAATATCAAACGTATTCAAACAAAGCTAATTGAATCAAATGAAATTCTAATACATTCTACAAAGCTAATAGAATCAAATAAAAGTCAAACACATTCAAACAAAGCATTTTGAATATAATGAAAGTCAAATGCATTCAACAAAGCTAATTGAATAAAATGAAAGTCAAACACATTCAATCAAAGCTAATTGAATCAAATGGAAGTCTAATGCATTTTACAAAGCTAATTACATGAAATGAAAGTCAAACGTATTCAAACAAAGCTAATTGAACCAAATGAAGTTCTATTACATTATACAAAGCTTATAGAATCAAATGAAAGTTAAACACATTTAAACAAAGCTTTTTGAATCAAATGAAAGTTAGATGCATTCAACCAAGCTAATTGAATCAAATGAAAGTTAAACACATTCAAACAAAGCTAATTGAATCAAATGAAAGTCTAATGCATTCTACAAAGCTAATTGAATAAAATGAAAGTCAAACACATTCAAACAAAGCTTTTTGAATCAAATGCATTTCAAATGCATTCATCAAAGCTAATTGAATCCAACGAAAGTCAAATGCATTCTACAAAGCTAATTAAATCAAATGAAAGTAAAACACATTCAAACAAAGCTAATTGATTCAAATGAAAGTCAAACACATTCAAACATAGCTTTTTGAATCATATGAAAGTCAAATGCATTCCACAAATCTAATTGAATCAACTGAAAGTCAAATGCATTCTACAAAGCGAAATGAATAAAATAAAAGTCAAATTCATTCAAACAAAGCTTTTTGAATCAAATGAAGGTTAAATGCATTCAACAAAGCTATCAAATGAAAGTCAAATGGATTCTACAAAGCTAATTACATGAAATGAAAGTCAAACGTATTCAAACAAAGCTAATTGAATCAAATGAAATTCTAATACATTCTACAAAGCTAATAGAATCAAATAAAAGTCAAACACATTCAGACAAAGCATTTTGAATCAAATGAAAGTCAAATGCATTCAACAAAGCTAATTGAATAAAATGAAAGTCAAACACATTCAATCAAAGCTAATTGAATCAATTGAAAGTCTAATGCATTCTACAAAGCTAATTACATGAAATGAAAGTCAAACGTATTCAAACAAAGCTAATTGAATCAAATAAAATTCTATTACATTATACAAAGCTTATAGAATCAAATGAAAGTTAAACACATTTAAACAAAGATTTTTGAATCAAATGAAAGTCAAATGCATTCAACCAAGCTAATTGAATCAAATGAAAATTAAACACATTCAAACAAAGCTAATTGAATCAAATGAAAGTCAAATGCATTCTACAAAGCTAATTAAATCAAATGAAAGTAAAACACATTCAAACAAAGCTAATTGATTCAAATGAAAGTCAAACACATTCAAACATAGCTTTTTGAATCATATGAAAGTCAAATGCATTCCACAAATCTAATTGAATCAACTGAAAGTCAAATGCATTCTACAAAGCGAAATGAATAAAATAAAAGACAAATTCATTCAAACAAAGCTTTTTGAATCAAATGAAGGTCAAATGCATTCAACAAAGCTATCAAATGAAAGTCAAATGGATTCTACAAATCTAATTACATGAAATGAAAGTCAAACGTATTCAAACAAAGCTAATTGAATCAAATGAAATTCTAATACATTCTACAAAGCTAATAGAATCAAATAAAAGTCAAATACATTCAAACAAAGCAGTTTGAATCAAATGAAAGTCAAATGCATTCAACAAAGCTAATTGAATAAAATGAAAGTCAAACACATTCAATCAAAGCTAATTGAATCAAATGAAAGTCTGATGCATTCTACAAAGCTAATTACATGAAATGAAAGTCAAACGTATTCAAACAAAGCTAATTGAATCAAATGAAATTCTATTACATTATACAAAGCTTATAGAATCAAATGAAAGTTAAACACATTTAAACAAAGCTTTTTGAATCAAATGAAAGTCAAATGCATTCAACCAAGCTAATTAAAACAAATGAAAGTTAAACACATTCAAACAAAGCTAATTGAATCAAATGAAAGTCTAATGCATTCTACAAAGCTAATTGAATAAAATGAAAGTCAAACACATTCAAACAAAGCTTTTTGAATCAAATGAAATTCAAATGCATTCATCAAAGCTAATTGAATCAAACGAAAGTCAAATGCATTCTACAAAGCTAATTAAATCAAATGAAAGTAAAACACATTCAAACAAAGCTAATTGATTCAAATGAAAGTCAAACACATTCAAACATAGCTTTTTGAATCATATGAAAGTCAAATGCATTCCACAAAGCTAATTGAATCAAATGAAAGTCAAACAAATTCAAACAAAGCATTTTGAATCAAATGAAAGTCAAATGCATTCAACAAAACTAATTGAGTAAAATGAAAGTCAAACACATTCAATCAAAGCTAATTGAATTAAATGAAAGTCTAATGCATTCTACAAAGCTAATTGAATCAAATGAAAGTTAAACACATTCAAACAAAGCTTTTTGAATCAAATGAAAGTCAAATGCATTCATCAAAGCTAATTAGATCAAATGAAAGTCAATTGAGTTTAACAAAGCTAATTAAATCAAATGAAAGTAAAACACATTCAAACAAAGCTAATTTGTTCAAATGAAAGTCAAACACATTCAAACAAAGCTTTTTGAATCATATGAAAGTCAAATGCATTCCACAAAGCTAATTGAATCAAATGAAAGTCGAACAAATTCAAACTAAGCTAATTGAATCAAATGAAAGTCTAATGCTTTCTACAAAGCTAATTGAATCAAATAAAGTCAAACACATTCAAACAAACCTTTTTGAATCAAATGAAAGTCAAATGCATTCAACAAAGCTGATTGAATCAAATGAAAGTCAAATGCATTTTTAAAAAGCTTATTGAATCAAATGAAAGTCAAATGCATTTTTAAAAAGCTAATTGAATCAAATGAAAGTCAAACACATTCAAACAAATCTAATTGAATCAAATGAAAGTCTAATGCATTCTACAAAACTAATTGAATCAAATAAAAGTCAAACACATTCAAAAAAAGCTTTTTGAATCATATGAAAGTCAAATGCATTCAACAAAGCTAATTGAATCAAATGAAAGTTAAATGCATTCTACAAAGCTAATTGAATCAAATGAAAGTCAAACTCATTCAAACAAAGCTAATTAAATCAAATGAAAGTCTAATGCATTCTACAAATCTAATTGAATCAAATGAAAGTCAAATGGATTCTACAAGGCTCATTGAATGAAATGAAAACCAAACATATTCAAAGAAGGCTAATTGAATCAAATGAAATTCTATTACATTATACAAAGCTTATAGAATCAAATGAAAGTTAAACACATTTAAACAAAGCTTTTTGAATCAAATGAAAGTCAAATGCATTCAACCAAGCTAATTGAATCAAATGAAAGTTAAACACATTCAAACAAAGCTAATAGAATCAAATGAAAGTCTAATGCATTCTACAAAGCTAATTGAATTAAATGAAAGTCAAACACATTCAAACAAAGCTTTTTGAATCGAATGAAATTCAAATGCATTCATCAAAGCTAATTGAATCAAACGAAAGTCAAATGCATTCTACAAAGCTAATTAAATCAAATGAAAGTAAAACACATTCAAACAAAGCTAATTGATTCAAATGAAAGTCAAACACATTCAAACATAGCTTTTTGAATCATATGAAAGTCAAATGCATTCCACAAATCTAATTGAATCAAATGAAAGCCAAATGCATTCTACAAAGCGAAATGAATAAAATAAAAGTCAAATTCATTCAAACAAAGCTTTTTGAATCAAATGAAGGTCAAATGCATTCAACAAAGCTATCAAATGAAAGTCAAATGGATTCTACAAAGCTATTTAAATGAAATGAATATCAAACGTATTCAAACAAAGCTAATTGAATCAAATGAAATTCTAATACATTCTACAAAGCTAATAGAATCAAATAAAAGTCAAACACATTCAAACAAAGCATTTTAAATATAATGAAAGTCAAATGCATTCAACAAAGCTAATTGAATAAAATGAAAGTCAAACACATTCAATCAAAGCTAATTGAATCAAATGGAAGTCTAATGCATTTTACAAAGCTAATTACATGAAATGAAAGTCAAACGTATTCAAACAAAGCTAATTGAACCAAATGAAGTTCTATTACATTATACAAAGCTTATAGAATCAAATGAAAGTTAAACACATTTAAACAAAGCTTTTTGAATCAAATGAAAGTTAAATGCATTCAACCAAGCTAATTGAATCAAATGAAAGTTAAACACATTCAAACAAAGCTAATTGAATCAAATGAAAGTCTAATGCATTCTACAAAGCTAATTGAATAAAATGAAAGTCAAACACATTCAAACAAAGCTTTTTGAATCAAATGCATTTCAAATGCATTCATCAAAGCTAATTGAATCCAACGAAAGTCAAATGCATTCTACAAAGCTAATTAAATCAAATGAAAGTAAAACACATTCAAACAAAGCTAATTGATTCAAATGAAAGTCAAACACATTCAAACATAGCTTTTTGAATAATATGAAAGTCAAATGCATTCCACAAATCTAATTGAATCAACTGATAGTCAAATGCATTCTACAAAGCGAAATGAATAAAATAAAAGTCAAATTCATTCAAACAAAGCTTTTTGAATCAAATGAAGGTTAAATGCATTCTACAAAGCTATCAAATGAAAGTCAAATGGATTCTACAAAGCTAATTACATGAAATGAAAGTCAAACGTATTCAAACAAAGCTAATTGAATCAAATGAAATTCTAATACATTCTACAAAGCTAATAGAATCAAATAAAAGTCAAACACATTCAGACAAAGCATTTTGAATCAAATGAAAGTCAAATGCATTCAACAAAGCTAATTGAATAAAATGAAAGTCAAACACATTCAATCAAAGCTAATTGAATCAAATGAAAGTCTAATGCATTCTACAAAGCTAATTACATGAAATGAAAGTCAAACGTATTCAAACAAAGCTAATTGAATCAAATAAAATTCTATTACATTATACAAAGCTTATAGAATCAAATGAAAGTTAAACACATTTAAACAAAGATTTTTGAATCAAATGAAAGTCAAATGCATTCAACCAAGCTAATTGAATCAAATGAAAATTAAACACATTCAAACAAAGCTAATTGAATCAAATGAAAGTCAAATGCATTCTACAAAGCTAATTAAATCAAATGAAAGTAAAACACATTCAAACAAAGCTAATTGATTCAAATGAAAGTCAAACACATTCAAACATAGCTTTTTGAATCATATGAAAGTCAAATGCATTCCACAAATCTAATTGAATCAACTGAAAGTCAAATGCATTCTACAAAGCGAAATGAATAAAATAAAAGTCAAATTCATTCAAACAAAGCTTTTTGAATCAAATGAAGGTCAAATGCATTCAACAAAGCTATCAAATGAAAGTCAAATGGATTCTACAAATCTAATTACATGAAATGAAAGTCAAACGTATTCAAACAAAGCTAATTGAATCAAATGAAATTCTAATACATTCTACAAAGCTAATAGAATCAAATAAAAGTCAAATACATTCAAACAAAGCAGTTTGAATCAAATGAAAGTCAAATGCATTCAACAAAGCTAATTGAATAAAATGAAAGTCAAACACATTCAATCAAAGCTAATTGAATCAAATGAAAGTCTGATGCATTCTACAAAGCTAATTACATGAAATGAAAGTCAAACGTATTTAAACAAAGCTAATTGAATCAAATGAAATTCTATTACATTATACAAAGCTTATAGAATCAAATGAAAGTTAAACACATTTAAACAAAGCTTTTTGAATCAAATGAAAGTCAAATGCATTCAACCAAGCTAATTAAAACAAATGAAAGTTAAACACATTCAAACAAAGCTAATTGAATCAAATGAAAGTCTAATGCATTCTACAAAGCTAATTGAATAAAATGAAAGTCAAACACATTCAAACAAAGCTTTTTGAATCAAATGAAACTCAAATGCATTCATCAAAGCTAATTGAATCAAACGAAAGTCAAATGCATTCTACAAAGCTAATTAAATCAAATGAAAGTAAAACACATTCAAACAAAGCTAATTGATTCAAATGAAAGTCAAACACATTCAAACATAGCTTTTTGAATCATATGAAAGTCAAATGCATTCCACAAAGCTAATTGAATCAAATGAAAGTCAAACAAATTCAAACAAAGCATTTTGAATCAAATGAAAGTCTAATGCATTCAACAAAACTAATTGAGTAAAATGAAAGTCAAACACATTCAATCAAAGCTAATTGAATTAAATGAAAGTCTAATGCATTCTACAAAGCTAATTGAATCAAATGAAAGTTAAACACATTCAAACAAAGCTTTTTGAATCAAATGAAAGTCAAATGCATTCATCAAAGCTAATTAGATCAAATGAAAGTCAATTGAGTTTAACAAAGCTAATTAAATCAAATGAAAGTAAAACACATTCAAACAAAGCTAATTTGTTCAAATGAAAGTCAAACACATTCAAACAAAGCTTTTTGAATCATATGAAAGTCAAATGCATTCCACAAAGCTAATTGAATCAAATGAAAGTCGAACAAATTCAAACTAAGCTAATTGAATCAAATGAAAGTCTAATGCTTTCTACAAAGCTAATTGAATCAAATAAAGTCAAACACATTCAAACAAACCTTTTTGAATCAAATGAAAGTCAAATGCATTCAACAAAGCTGATTGAATCAAATGAAAGTCAAATGCATTTTTAAAAAGCTTATTGAATCAAATGAAAGTCAAATGCATTTTTAAAAAGCTAATTGAATCAAATGAAAGTCAAACACATTCAAACAAATCTAATTGAATCAAATGAAAGTCTAATGCATTCTACAAAACTAATTGAATCAAATAAAAGTCAAACACATTCAAAAAAAGCTTTTTGAATCATATGAAAGTCAAATGCATTCAACAAAGCTAATTGAATCAAATGAAAGTTAAATGCATTCTACAAAGCTAATTGAATCAAATGAAAGTCAAACTCATTCAAACTGTTGTATATTTGGAGTAACACTCGAAATACACAAGGGATAAACCAAGGGATAGATAAGGCTAAAGAACCAAAGGCTTCTTAGATACAGTCACACCACTAAGAAACGTTTTGGATTCCTAAGATCACAAGCCAACTAGTAGCCTAAACTAGCTAACTAAGCAAAGGAAACGAAATTCCAAATCCAAGAATTTCAGGTTTTTGTTTCTAATCCAAGAAACGAATGTAAGACAAGTTTTTTTTGTTCGAAATAATCTGATTTTTCATTCACATTTGCTTGCTATTTATAGTAAACAAGCATCCTTAAGTACAAGCTAACTTAAGTGGCTGTTCAGCTCACTTGTTACACGCCTAAACTAAAGCTAAGTACATTTCAGCTTTTGTTGTCTAGATACATTAATAAAAGAAGCCTTACTTAACTAGATACATCAAGAGCAAATGGCGGTTTGTAACCTCCAAGTTATGAGTGAAATAAAATCAGAAACAAGAGAGTATAACACCCCCTTGATTCACGCCCACAAAGCAGCAGCTTGGAGATGAAACAGCTCCCCTTTTCACGCCCAATTCAAACAGCAAGTGAAGTGTAACTCCTCCTTGTTTCAAGCCTTGAATTAAGCTTGAATGTATGTGGTCAAGGATGTACTTGGACGCCTCTTGAATGTACCAGTTGCTGGCTGAAATAAACGGCCACTTGAAGGCTCATTTTAAAGCTTGTAACTCCTCATTGAAGCTGATTGTAACACCCAAGTTAAAGCTTTGAAATTCCTTGTAAAAGAATTTCTTCCAAGCTTAAATGGCTGCCATTTTGATGTATCTTTGCACTTGTACTTTTGTGTGAATGTGACAATATTTTTCGAACTAAAATCAGCTAAAAAGAACTAAAAAAAAAATATAACTAATTTGCAAACTTAAAATGACTAAAGTTTACAATTTATTCAAAGCATAAAAAGAACTAGAATAAACTAGTTAATAAGAACAACAAGAAATTCAAGGGGTTGAATATCTTGCTGCCCAAGGATAGAATGCATAGCACCAATACATGATGCTACGTCTTGAACCAAAGAAATGTCCATAACCAAGTTGTTAGGCTTGGCTACAACATTCCCCCCTTCTTGAAAAGAGTTTGCCCTCAAACTCGGCAACTCTTCAAACTCATCATAATAAGGTGACAAATCAGCCACATTAAAGGTGCTAGAAACACCATAATCTCCGGGCAACTCAACCTTGTAAGCATTATCATTCACCTTTTCAACAATGGCAAATGGACCATCACTACGAGGACTAACCTTGGACCGTCTTTTGGAAGGAAATCTTTCCTTTCGAAGATGAATCCAAACTAAGTCACCGGGCTGAAAACGGACCTCCTTTCTTTTCTTGTCATAGTATGCCTTAGTCTTTGCATTAGTTTGTTCAATTTTGGAACGAACTTGCTCATGCATAGACTTGATTTCTTTTGCGCGCACCTCGGCATCATTGCTGAACTTGTTTGGTGAGGGAATGGGAGTGAGGTCAATAGGAGTGCACGGATTGAATCCATACACCACTTCAAAAGGACTCAGACCTGTTGTCTTGCTAGGCACACGATTGTAAGCAAACTCCGCATGAGGAAGCATCTCTTCCCATTGCTTGGGACGTTTAGTAGCCAAAGAACGCAACAAGGATCCCAAAGTTCTATTAGTCACTTCGGTTTGGCCATCTGTTTGAGGATGACTTGAAGTGCTAAAGTTCAATTTCGTGCCCATCTTCCTCCATAATGTAAGCCAAAAATGACTTAGAAATTTTGGATCACGATCACTCACCATGGATTTAGGTACACCATGTAAACGAACAATCTCATTGAAAAACAAGTTAGCAACATGAGTAGCATCATAAGTTGTATGACAAGCAATAAAATGAGCCATTTTAGAAAATCGATCAACAACAACCATTATAGAATCTTTCTTTCGTTGGGTGATAGGAAGTCCCACAACGAAATCAAGACTAATATCCTCCCATGGTGCTTGCGGAATAGGTAAGGGCAAAAGATAGCCTTGAGGTAGACTATGACTCTTGGCCTTTTGACATGTCACGCATCTCTTCACAATGAACTCCACATCACGGACCAATCTAGGCCAATGAAAGTATTCTTGGACAAGAAGGGTAGTCTTCTCTATGCCAAAGTGTCCCGCCATTCCTCCTTCATGAAACTCTTTGATAAGAGATTCTCTTAAGCTTGATCTTGGAATGCACAACTTGTTTCCTTTGAACAAATAGCCATCTAAAATGTAATAATCTTTGTAAGCATGACTAGAACATTTTAAAAACAAATCACCAAAGTCATGATCATTGTGGTAACTTGCTTTTACATCATCAACACTAATCACCCTTGCTTTGAAAGAATTCAAGAGTGTATATCTCCTTGAAAGCGCATCAGCTCCTTTGTTCATGGCGCCTCTCCTATGCTTGATCACGAAATGAAAAGCTTGCAAATACTCCACCCATTTGGCATGGCGAGGTTGGAGTTTTTGTTGGCTTTGAAGATATTTGAGGGCTTCATGATCCGAATGAAGGATGAACTCCTTGGAAATGAGGTAATGTCTCCAATGGTCCAAAGCACGAACAAGAGCAAAGAACTCCTTATCATAGGTGCTATACTTCCGTTGTGCTTCGTTGAGTTTTTCACTAAAGTAGGCAAGGGGACGCCCAACTTGTGACAAAACAGCACCAATACCAACTCCACTAGCATCGCACTCAACTTCAAAAACTTCATCAAAGTTAGGCAAAGCAAGAATAGGTGCACTAGTAAGTTGATGTTTTACCTCATCAAAGGCCTTTTGAGCCTTATCATTCCAAACTAACTTCTGATTTTTAGTTAGTTCCGTGATAGGTGCCATGAGAGTGCTAAAGTTCCGTACAAATCTTCTATAGAAAGAAGCAAGTCCATGAAAGCTTCGAACTTGTTGAACGGTTTGTGGCGTAGGCCACTCACGAATTGCAGCAACTTTCTTTTCATCAACTTCAATGCCTTGTGATGAAACTTTGAAGCCAAGAAAAATAACTTGGGAAGTGAAGAAATGACACTTCTCTAAGTTACCATACAACTTCTCACGTTCAAGGGCTTCAAAAACCTGTTGCAAATGCATAGAATGCTCTTCTTCCTCCCTACTATACACCAAAATGTCATCAAAATAAACTACAACAAATTTACCCATGAAAGGTTGCATAACCTGATTCATAAGGCGCATAAATGTAGATGGTGCATTAGACAAACCAAATGGCATCACAAGCCATTCATAGAGGCCCTCCTTTGTCTTGAAAGCGGTTTTCCATTCATCTCCTTCGAAAATTCGAATTTGATGATAGCCACTTCTCAAATCAATTTTAGAGAACACTTTAGAACCATACAATTCATCAAGCAAATCATTCAATCTTGGAATAGGAAACCGGTACTTGATAGTGATTTTATTGATTGACCTACTATCAACACACATTCTCCATTCTCCATTCTTCTTAGGCACAATCAAAGTAGGACAAGCACATGGACTAAGAGACTTACGAATAAGACCCTTGGATAGTAATTCTTCCACTTGCCGCTTAATCTCTTCGGTTTCTTTTGGAGTGGTTCTATAGGCCGGTTTGTTTGGGAGCATTGATCCGGGAACAAGATCAATTTTGTGTTGTATGTCACGTTTTGGGGGTAAGCCATGGGGAATGTCTTCGGGGAAAACATGGGAAAAGGTTTTGAGAAGAGGGGTGAGGAGTGGGTGTGGCTCTTCTGGTGACGGTTTGGAAGGGACATCAAGTTGGCTTAAAATGAATGGTTTGTGAGCTTTATACTCATGCAATTCTGATTTTATGAGAGTGGTAAGGTAAGTAGGGGGTGTGGATATGGGGTGATCGTTTTTGAGGTTTAGGGGGGTAAGAAGTATTTTCCGTCCATCCTTAGTGAAGGAATATGTGTTTTTATACCCATCATGCATCACACGCCTATCAAATAACCAAGGTCTACCAAGTAAAATATGACATGCATCCATAGGTATAACATCACACCACAATTCTTCCTCATAAGTTTTACCAATGCTAAATGATAACAAGACTTGTTGTGTTACTTGAATTCCTTTTCCATGATTTAGCCATTGAATCACATAAGGTTTAGGGTGAGGGACGGTTTTAAGTTTCAGTTTGTCTATCATTACTTGTGAAGCTACATTGGTACAACTACCTCCATCAATAATCATTGTACATACCTTTCCACCAATGGTGCAACGAGTGTGAAAGATTGACTCACGTTGCAAACTTCCTTCTTTGCCAACCATATTGCTAAGTGTGCGTCGAACCACCAAGCATTCTTGCAAATATTGCATTCGTTGCTCCATATCTTCTTTCTCTTGTGCAACCTTATTGACATATTCTTGCCAATTAGGGGGTGGGATGTCGGCCATGGTTTGTGTTTGGGTATGTGTTTGGGGTATTGTGTTTGGGTATTTGTTTGCTAGACACCCTCCTTCTAGCGCCAAATGTTGTATATTTGGAGTAACACTCGAAATACACAAGGGATAAACCAAGGGATAGATAAGGCTAAAGAACCAAAGGCTTCTTAGATACAGTCACACCACTAAGAAACGTTTTGGATTCCTAAGATCACAAGCCAACTAGTAGCCTAAACTAGCTAACTAAGCAAAGGAAACGAAATTCCAAATCCAAGAATTTCAGGTTTTTGTTTCTAATCCAAGAAACGAATGTAAGACAAGTTTTTTTTGTTCGAAATAATCTGATTTTTCATTCACATTTGCTTGCTATTTATAGTAAACAAGCATCCTTAAGTACAAGCTAACTTAAGTGGCTGTTCAGCTCACTTGTTACACGCCTAAACTAAAGCTAAGTACATTTCAGCTTTTGTTGTCTAGATACATTAATAAAAGAAGCCTTACTTAACTAGATACATCAAGAGCAAATGGCGGTTTGTAACCTCCAAGTTATGAGTGAAATAAAATCAGAAACAAGAGAGTATAACACCCCCTTGATTCACGCCCACAAAGCAGCAGCTTGGAGATGAAACAGCTCCCCTTTTCACGCCCAATTCAAACAGCAAGTGAAGTGTAACTCCTCCTTGTTTCAAGCCTTGAATTAAGCTTGAATGTATGTGGTCAAGGATGTACTTGGACGCCTCTTGAATGTACCAGTTGCTGGCTGAAATAAACGGCCACTTGAAGGCTCATTTTAAAGCTTGTAACTCCTCATTGAAGCTGATTGTAACACCCAAGTTAAAGCTTTGAAATTCCTTGTAAAAGAATTTCGGATTCCAAGCTTAAATGGCTGCCATTTTGATGTATCTTTGCACTTGTACTTTTGTGTGAATGTGACAATATTTTTCGAACTAAAATCAGCTAAAAAGAACTAAAAAAAAAATATAACTAATTTGCAAACTTAAAATGACTAAAGTTTACAATTTATTCAAAGCATAAAAAGAACTAGAATAAACTAGTTAATAAGAACAACAAGAAATTCAAGGGGTTGAATATCTTGCTGCCCAAGGATAGAATGCATAGCACCAATACATGATGCTACGTCTTGAACCAAAGAAATGTCCATAACCAAGTTGTTAGGCTTGGCTACAACACAAACAAAGCTAATTAAATCAAATGAAAGTCTAATGCATTCTACAAATCTAATTGAATCAAATGAAAGTCAAATGGATTCTACAAGGCTCATTGAATGAAATGAAAACCAAACATATTCAAAGAAGGCTAATTGAATCAAATGAAATTCTATTACATTATACAAAGCTTATAGAATCAAATGAAAGTTAAACACATTTAAACAAAGCTTTTTGAATCAAATGAAAGTTAAATGCATTCAACCAAGCTAATTGAATCAAATGAAAGTTAAACACATTCAAACAAAGCTAATTGAATCAAATGAAAGTCTAATGCATTCTACAAAGCTAATTGAATAAAATGAAAGTCAAACACATTCAAACAAAGCTTTTTGAATCAAATGCATTTCAAATGCATTCATCAAAGCTAATTGAATCCAACGAAAGTCAAATGCATTCTACAAAGCTAATTAAATCAAATGAAAGTAAAACACATTCAAACAAAGCTAATTGATTCAAATGAAAGTCAAACACATTCAAACATAGCTTTTTGAATCATATGTAAGTCAAATGCATTCCACAAATCTAATTGAATTAACTGAAAGTCAAATGCATTCTACAAAGCGAAATGAATAAAATAAAAGTCAAATTCATTCAAACAAAGCTTTTTGAATCAAATGAAGGTTAAATGCATTCAACAAAGCTATCAAATGAAAGTCAAATGGATTCTACAAAGCTAATTACATGAAATGAAAGTCAAACGTATTCAAACAAAGCTAATTGAATCAAATGAAATTCTAATACATTCTACAAAGCTAATAGAATCAAATAAAAGTCAAACACATTCAGACAAAGCATTTTGAATCAAATGAAAGTCAAATGCATTCAACAAAGCTAATTGAATAAAATGAAAGTCAAACACATTCAATCAAAGCTAATTGAATCAAATAAAAGTCTAATGCATTCTACAAAGCTAATTACATGAAATGAAAGTCAAACGTATTCAAACAAAGCTAATTGAATCAAATAAAATTCTATTACATTATACAAAGCTTATAGAATCAAATGAAAGTTAAACACATTCAAACAAATATTTTTGAATCAAATGAAAGTCAAATGCATTCAACCAAGCTAATTGAATCAAATGAAAATTAAACACATTCAAACAAAGCTAATTGAATCAAATGAAAGTCAAATGCATTCTACAAAGCTAATTAAATCAAATGAAAGTAAAACACATTCAAACAAAGCTAATTGATTCAAATGAAAGTCAAACACATTCAAACATAGCTTTTTGAATCATATGAAAGTCAAATGCATTCCACAAATCTAATTGAATCAACTGAAAGTCAAATGCATTCTACAAAGCGAAATGAATAAAATAAAAGTCAAATTCATTCAAACAAAGCTTTTTGAATCAAATGAAGGTCAAATGCATTCAACAAAGCTATCAAATGAAAGTCAAATGGATTCTACAAATCTAATTACATGAAATGAAAGTCAAACGTATTCAAACAAAGCTAATTGAATCAAATGAAATTCTAATACATTCTACAAAGCTAATAGAATCAAATGAAAGTCAAATACATTCAAACAAAGCAGTTTGAATAAAATGAAAGTCAAATGCATTCAACAAAGCTAATTGAATAAAATGAAAGTCAAACACATTCAATCAAAGCTAATTGAATCAAATGAAAGTCTAATGCATTCTACAAAGCTAATTACATGAAATGAAAGTCAAACGTATTCAAACAAAGCTAATTGAATCAAATGAAATTCTATTACATTATACAAAGCTTATAGAATCAAATGAAAGTTAAACACATTTAAACAAAGCTTTTTGAATCAAATGAAAGTCAAATGCATTCAACCAAGCTAATTAAAACAAATGAAAGTTAAACACATTCAAACAAAGCTAATTGAATCAAATGAAAGTCTAATGCATTCTACAAAGCTAATTGAATAAAATGAAAGTCAAACACATTCAAACAAAGCTTTTTGAATCAGATGAAATTCAAATGCATTCATCAAAGCTAATTGAATCAAACGAAAGTCAAATGCATTCTACACAGCTAATTAAATCAAATGATAGTAAAACACATTCAAACAAAGCTAATTGATTCAAATGAAAGTAAAACACATTCAAACATAGCTTTTTGAATCATATGAAAGTAAAATGCATTCCACAAATCTAATTGAATCAAATGAAAGTCAAATGCATTCTACAAAGCGAAATGAATAAAATAAAAGTCAAATTCATTCAAACAAAGCTTTTTGAATCAAATGAAGGTCAAATGCATTCAACAAAGCTATCAAATGAAAGTTAAATGGATTCTACAAAGCTAATTAAATAAAATGAAAGTCAAACGTATTCAAACGAAGCTAATTATATCAAATGAAATTCTAATACATTCTACAAAGCTAATAGAATCAAATAAAAGTCAAACACATTCAAACAAAGCATTTTGAATCAAATGAAAGTCAAATGCATTCAACAAAACTAATTGAGTAAAATGAAAGTTAAACACATTCAATCAAAGCTAATTGAATTAAATGAAAGTCTAATGCATTCTACAAAGCTAATTGAATCAAATGAAAGTTAAACACATTCAAACAATGCTTTTTGAATCAAATGAAAGTCAAATGCATTCATCAAAGCTAATTAGATCAAATGAAAGTCAATTGAGTTTAACAAAGCTAATTAAATCAAATGAAAGTAAAACACATTCAAACAAAGCTAATTGATTAAAATGAAAGTCAAACACATTCAAACAAAGCTTTTTGAATCATATGAAAGTCAAATGCATTCCACAAAGCTAATTGAATCAAATGAAAGTCAAACAAATTCAAACTAAGCTAATTGAATCAAATGAAAGTCTAATGCTTTCTACAAAGCTAATTGAATCAGATAAAGTCAAACACATTCAAACAAACCTTTTTGAATCAAATGAAAGTCAAATGCATTCATCAAAGCAAATTGAATCAAATGAAAGTCAAATGCATTCTACAAAGCTATTTAAATCAAAAGAAAGTAAAACACATTCAAACAAAGCTAATTGATTCAAATAAAAGTCAAACACATTCAAACAAAGCTTTTTGAATCATATGAAAGTCAAATGCATTCCACAAAGCTAATTGAATTAAATGAAAGTCAAATGCATTCTACAAAGCGAAATGAATAAAATAAAAGTCAAATTCATTCAAACAAAGCTTTTTGAATCAAATGAAGGTCAAATGCATTCAATAAAGCTATCAAATGAAAGTCAAATGGATTCTACAAATCTAATTACATGAAATGAAAGTCAAACGTATTCAAACAAAGCTAATTGAATCAAATGAAATTCTAATACATTCTACAAAGCTAATAGAATCAAATAAAAGTCAAATACATTCAAACAAAGCAGTTTGAATCAAATGAAAGTCAAATGCATTCAACAAAGCTAATTGAATAAAATGAAAGTCAAACACATTCAATCAAAGCTAATTGAATCAAATGAAAGTCTAATGCATTCTACAAAGCTAATTACATGAAATGAAAGTCAAACGTATTCAAACAAAGCTAATTGAATCAAATGAAATTCTATTACATTAGACAAAGCTTATAGAATCAAATGAAAGTTAAACACATTTAAACAAAGCTTTTTGAATCAAATGAAAGTCAAATGCATTCAACCAAGCTAATTAAAACAAATGAAAGTTAAACACATTCAAACAAAGCTTATTGAATCAAATGAAAGTCTAATGCATTCTACAAAGCTAATTGAATAAAATGAAAGTCAAACACATTCAAACAAAGCTTTTTGAATCAGATGAAATTCAAATGCATTCATCAAAGCTAATTGAATCAAACGAAAGTCAAATGCATTCTACAAAGCTAATTAAATCAAATGAAAGTAAAACACATTCAAACAAAGCTAATTGATTCAAATGAAAGTAAAACACATTCAAACATAGCTTTTTGAATCATATGAAAGTAAAATGCATTCCACAAATCTAATTGAATCAAATGAAAGTCAAATGCATTCTACAAAGCGAAATGAATAAAATAAAAGTCAAATTCATTAAAACAAAGCTTTTTGAATCAAATGAAGGTCAAATGCATTCAACAAAGCTATCAAATGAAAGTTAAATGGATTCTACAAAGCTAATTAAATAAAATGAAAGTCAGACGTGTTCAAACGAAGCTAATTATATCAAATGAAATTCTAATACATTCTACAAAGCTAATAGAATCAAATAAAAGTCAAACACATTCAAACAAAGCATTTTGAATCAAATGATAGTCAAATGCATTCAACAAAACTAATTGAGTAAAATGAAAGTCAAACACATTAATTCAAAGCTAATTGAATTAAATGAAAGTCTAATGCATTCTACAAAGCTAATTGAATCAAATGAAAGTTAAACACATTCAAACAAAGCTTTTTGAATCAAATGAAAGTCAAATGCATTCATCAAAGCTAATTAGATCAAATGAAAGTCAATTGAGTTTAACAAAGCTAATTAAATCAAATGAAAGTAAAACACATTCAAACAAAGCTAATTGATTCAAATGAAAGTCAAACACATTCAAACAAAGCTTTTTGAATCATATGAAAGTCAAATGCATTCCACAAATCTAATTGAATCAAATGAAAGTCTAATGCTTTCTACAAAGCTAATTGAATCAAATAAAGTCAAACACATTCAAACAAACCTTTTTGAATCAAATGAAAGTCAAATGCATTCATCAAAGCTAATTGAATCAAATGAAAGTCAAATGCATTCTACAAAGCTAATTAAATCAAAAGAAAGTAAAACACATTCAAACAAAGCTAATTGATTCAAATAAAAGTCAAACACATTCAAACAAAGCTTTTTGAATCATATGAAAGTCAAATGCATTCCACAAAGCTAATTGAATTAAATGAAAGTCAAAAGCATTCTACAAAGTTTATTGAATCAATTGAAAGTGAAAAGCATTCAAACAAAGCTAATTGAATCAATTGAAAGTCAAACACATTCAAACAAAGCTAATTAAATCAAATTAAAGTCTAATGCATTCTACAAAGATAATTAAATCAAATGAAAGTGAAACACATTCAAACAAAACGTTTTGAATCAAATGAAAGTCAAACAGATTCAAACAAAGCTTTTTGAATCAAATGAAAGTCAAATGCATTCAACAAAGCTGATTGAATCAAATGAAAGTCAAATGCATTTTTAAAAAGCTAATTGAATCAAATGAAAGTCAAATGCATTTTTAAAAAGCTAATTGAATCAAATGAAATTCTATTACATTATACAAAGCTTATAGAATCAAATGAAAGTTAAACACATTTAAACAAAGCTTTTTGAATCAAATGAAAGTCAAATGCATTCAACCAAGCTAATTGAATCAAATGAAAGTTAAACACATTCAAACAAAGCTAATTGAATCAAATGAAAGTCAAATGAATTTTACAAAGCTAATTAAATCAAATGAAAGTAAAACACATTCAAACAAAGCTAATTTATTCAAATGAAAGTCAAACACATTCAAACATAGCTTTTTGAATCATATGAAAGTCAAATGCATTCCACAAATCTAATTGAATCAAATGAAAGTCAAATGCATTCTACAAAGCGAAATGAATAAAATAAAAGTCAAATTCATTCAAACAAAGCTTTTTGAATCAAATGAAGGTAAAATGCATTCAACAAAGCTATCAAATGAAAGTCAAATGGATTCTACAAAGCTAATTAAATGAAATGAATATCACACGTATTCAAACAAAGCTAATTGAATCAAATGAAATTCTAATACATTCTACAAAGCTAATAGAATCAAATAAAAGTCAAACACATTCAAACAAAGCATTTTGAATCAAATGAAAGTCAAATGCATTCAACAAAGCTAATTGAATAAAATGAAAGTCAAACACATTCAATCAAAGCTAATTGAATCAAATGAAAGTCTAATGCATTTTACAAAGCTAATTACATGAAATGAAAGTCAAACGTATTCAAACAAAGCTAATTGAACCAAATGAAATTCTATTACATTATACAAAGCTTATAGAATCAAATGAAAGATAAACACATTTAAACAAAGCTTTTTGAATCAAATGAAAGTCAAATGCATTCAACCAAGCTAATTAAAACAATTGAAAGTTAAACACATTCAAACAAAGCTAATTGAATCAAATGAAAGTCTAATGCATTCTACAAAGCTAATTGAATAAAATGAAAGTCAAACACATTCAAACAAAGCTTTTTGAATCAAATGAAATTCAAATGCATTCATCAAAGCTAATTGAATCAAACGAAAGTCAAATGCATTCTACAAAGATAATTAAATCAAATGAAAGTAAAACACATTCAAACAAAGCTAATTGATTCAAATGAAAGTCAAACACATTCAAACATAGCTTTTTGAATCATATGAAAGTAAAATGCATTCCACAAATCTAATTGAATCAAATGAAAGTCAAATGCATTCTACAAAGCGAAATGAATAAAATAAAAGTCAAATTCATTCAAACAAAGCTTTTTGAATCAAATAAAGGTCAAATGCATTCAACAAAGCTATCAAATGAAATTTAAATGGATTCTACAAAGCTAATTAAATGAAATGAAAGTCAAACGTATTCAAACGAAGCTATGTGAATCAAATGAAATTCTAATACATTCTACAAAGCTAATAGAATCAAATAAAATTCAAACACATTCAAACAAAGCATTTTGAATCAAATGAAAGTCAAATGCATTCAACAAAAGTAATTGAGTAAAATGAAAGTCAAACACATTCAATCAAAGCCAATTGAATTAAATGAAAGTCTAATGCATTCTACAAAGCTAATTGAATCAAATAAAGTCAAACATATTCAAACAAACCTTTTTGAATCAAATGAAAGTCAAATGCATTCATCAAAGCTAATTGAATCAAATGAAAGTCAAATGCATTCTACAAACCTAATTAAATCAAAAGAAAGTAAAACACATTCAAACAAAGCTAATTGATTCAAATAAAAGTCAAACACATTCAAACAAAGCTTTTTGAATCATATGAAAGTCAAATGCATTCCACAAAGCTAATTGAATTAAATGAAAGTCAAAAGCATTCTACAAAGTTTATTGATTCAATTGAGAGTGAAAAGCATTCAAACAAAGCTAATTGAATCAATTGAAAGTCAAACACATTCAAACAAAGCTAATTAAATCAAATTAAAGTCTAATGCATTCTACAAAGCTAATTAATTCAAGTGAAAGTCAAACACATTCAAACAAAACGTTTTGAATCAAATGAAAGTCAAACAGATTAAAACAAAGCTTTTTGAATCAAATGAAAGTCAAACACATTCAATCAAAGCTAATTGAATCAAATGAAAGTCTAATGCATTCTACAAAGCTAATTACATGAAATGAAAGTCAAACGTATTCAAACAAAGCTAATTGAATCAAATGAAATTCTATTACATTATACAAAGCTTATAGAATCAAATGAAAGTTAAACACATTTAAACAAAGCTTTTTGAATCAAATGAAAGTCAAATGCATTCAACCAAGCTAATTGAATCAAATGAAAGTTAAACACATTCAAACAAAGCTAATTGAATCAAATGAAAGTCAAATGAATTTTACAAAGCTAATTAAATCAAATGAAAGTAAAACACATTCAAACAAAGCTAATTGATTTAAATGAAAGTCAAACACATTCAAACATAGCTTTTTGAATCATATGAAAGTCAAATGCATTCCACAAATCTAATTGAATCAACTGAAAGTCAAATGCATTCTACAAAGCGAAATGAAAAAAATAAAAGTCAAATTCATTCAAACAAAGCTTTTTGAATCAAATGAAGGTCAAATGCATTCAACAAAGCTATCAAATGAAAGACAAATGGATTCTACAAATCTAATTACATGAAATGAAAGTCAAACGTATTCAAACAAAGCTAATTGAATCAAATGAAATTCTAATACATTCTACAAAGCTAATAGAATCAAATAAAAGTCAAATACATTCAAACAAAGCATTTTGAATCAAATGAAAGTCTAATGCATTCTACAAAGCTAATTGAATCAAATGAAAGTCAAATGGATTCTACAAGGCTCATTGAATGAAATGAAATCCAAACATATTCAAATAAGGCTAATTGAATCAAATGAAATTCTATTACATTATACAAAGCTTATAGAATCAAATGAAAGTTAAACACATTCAAACAAAGCTAATTGAATCAAATGAAAGTCTAATGCATTCTACAAAGCTAATTGAATAAAATGAAAGTCAAACACATTCAAACAAAGCTTTTTGAATCAAATGAAATTCAAATGCATTCATCAAAGCTAATTGAATCAAATGAAAGTCAAATGCAATCTACAAAGCTAATTAAATCAAATGAAAATAAAACACATTCAAACAAAGCTAATTGATTCAAATGAAAGTCAAACACATTCAAACAAAGCAGTTTGAATCAAATGAAAGTCAAATGCATTCAACGAAGCTAATTGAATAAAATGAAAGTCAAACATATTCAATCAAAGCTAATTGAATCAAATGAAAGTCTAATGCATTCTACAAAGCTAATTACATGAAATGAAAGTCAAACGTATTCAAACAAAGCTAATTGAATCAAATGAAATTCTATTACATTATACAAAGCTTATAGAATCAAATGAAAGTAAAACACATTTAAACAAAGCTTTTTGAATCAAATGAAAGTCAAATGCATTCAACAAAGCTAATTGAATCAAATGAAAGTTAAACACATTCAAACAAAGCTAATTGAATCAAATGAAAGTCTAATGCATTCTACAAAGCTAATTGAATAAAATGAAAGTCAAACACATTCAAACAAAGCTTTTTGAATCAAATGAAATTCAAATGCATTCATCAAAGCTAATTGAATCAAACGAAAGTCAAATGCATTCTACAAAGCTAATTAAATCAAATGAAAGTAAAACACATTCAAACAAAGCTAATTGATTCAAATGAAAGTCAAACACATTCAAACATAGCTTTTTGTATCATATGAAAGTAAAATGCATTCCACAAATCTAATTGAATCAAATGAAAGTCAAATGCATTCTACAAAGCGAAATGAATAAAATAAAAGTCAAATTCATTCAAACAAAGCTTTTTGAATCAAATGAAGGTCAAATGCATTCAACAAAGCTATCAAATGAAAGTTAAACGGATTCTACAAAGCTAATTAAATGAAATGAAAGTCAAACGTATTCAAACAAAGCTAATTGAATCAAATGAAATTCTAATACATTCTACAAAGCTAATAGAATCAAATAAAAGTCAAACACATTCAAACAAAGCATTTTGAATCAAATGAAAGTCAAATGCATTCAACAAAACTAATTGAGTAAAATGAAAGTCAAACACATTCAATCAAAGCTAATTGAATTAAATGAAAGTCTAATGCATTCTACAAAGATAATTGAATCAAATGAAAGTCAAACACATTCAAACAAAGCTTTTTGAATCAAATGAAATTCAAATGCATTCTTCAAAGCTGATTAGATCAAATAAAAGTCAAATGCATTAAACAAAGGTAATTAAATCAAATGAAAGTAAAACACATTCAAACAAAGCTAAGTGATTCAAATGAAAGTCACACACATTCAAACAAAGCTTTTTGAATCATATGAAAGTCAAATGCATTCCACAAAGCTAATTGAATCAAATGAAAGTCAAACAAATTCAAACTAAGCTAATTGAATCAAATGAAAGTCTAATGCTTTCTACAAAGCTAATTGAATCAAATAAAGTCAAACACATTCAAACAAACCTTTTTAAATCAAATGAAAGTCAAATGCATTCATCAAAGCTAATTAAATCAAATGAAAGTCAAATGCATTCTACAAAGCTAATTAAATCAAAAGAAAGTAAAACACATTCAAACAAAGCTAATTGATTCAAATAAAAGTCAAACACATTCAAACAAAGCTTTTTGAATCATATGAAAGTCAAATGCATTCCACAAAGCTAATTGAATGAAATGAAAGTCAAAAGCATTCTACAAAGTTTATTGAATCAATTGAAAGTGAAAAGCATTCAAACAAAGCTAATTGAATCAATTGAAAGTCAAACACATTCAAACAAAGCTAATTAAATCAAATTAAAGTCTAATGCATTCTACAAAGCTAATTAAATCAAATGAAAGTCAAACACATTCAAACAAAACGTTTTGAATCAAATGAAAGTCAAACAGATTCAAACAAAGCTTTTTGAATCAAATGAAAGTCAAATGCATTCAACAAAGCTGATTGAATCAAATGAAAGTCAAATGCATTTTTAAAAAGCTAATTGAATCAAATGAAAGTCAAATGCATTTTTAAAAAGCTAATTGAATCAAATGAAAGTCAAACACATTCAAACAAATCTAATTGAATCAAATGAAAGTCTAATGCATTCTACAAAACTAATTGAATCAAATAAAAGTCAAACACATTCAAACAAAGGTTTTTGAATCATATGAAAGTCAAATGCATTCAACAAAGCTAATTGAATCAAATGAAAGTTAAATGCATTCTACAAAGCTAATTGAATCAAATGAAAGTCAAACTCATTCAAACAAAGCTAATTAAATCAAATGAAAGTCTAATGCATTCTACAAAGCTAATTGAATCAAATGAAAGTCAAATGGATTCTACAAGGCTCGTTGAATGAAATGAAAACCAAACATATTCAAATAAGGCTAATTGAATCAAATGAAATTCTATTACATTATACAAAGCTTATAGAATCAAATGAAAGTTAAACACATTTAAACAAAGCTTTTTGAATCAAATGAAAGTCAAATGCATTCAACCAAGCTAATTGAATCAAATGAAAGTTAAACACATTCAAACAAAGCTAATTGATTCAAATGAAAGTCTAATGCATTCTACAAAGCTAATTGAATAAAATGAAAGTCAAACACATTCTAACAAAGCTTTTTGAATCAAATGCATTTCAAATGCATTCATCAAAGCTAATTGAATCAAACGAAAGTCAAATGCAATCTACAAAGCTAATTAAATCAAATGAAAGTAAAACACATTCAAACAAAGCTAATTGATTCAAATGAAAGTCAAACACATTCAAACATAGCTTTTTGAATCATATGAAAGTCAAATGCATTCCACAAATCTAATTGAATCAAATGAAAGTCAAATGCATTCTACAAAGCGAAATGAATAAAATAAAAGTCAAATTCATTCAAACAAAGCTTTTTGAATCAAATGAAGGTCAAATGCATTCAACAAAGCTATCAAATGAAAGTCAAATGGATTCTACAAAGCTAATTACATGAAATGAAAGTCAAACGTATTCAAACAAAGCTAAGTGAATCAAATGAAATTCTAATACATTCTACAAAGCTAATAGAATCAAATAAAAGTCAAACACATTCAAACAAAGCATTTTGAATCAAATGAAAGTCAAATGCATTCAACAAAGCTAATTGAATAAAATGAAAGTCAAACACATTCAATCAAAGCTAATTGAATCAAATGAAAGTCTAATGCATTCTACAAAGATAATTGAATCAAATGAAAGTCAAACACATTCTAACAAAGCTTTTTGAATCAAATGAAAGTCAAATGCATTCTTCAAAGCTGATTAGATCAAATGAAAGTCAAATGCATTTAACAAAGGTAATTAAATCAAATGAAAGTAAAACACATTCAAACAAAGCTAAGTGATTCAAATGAAAGTCACACACATTCAAACAAAGCTTTTTGAATCATATGAAAGTCAAATGCATTCCACAAAGCTAATTGAATCAAATGAAAGTCAAACAAATTCAAACTAAGCTAATTGAATCAAATGAAAGTCTAATGCTTTCTACAAAGCTAATTGAATCAAATAAAGTCAAACACATTCAAACAATCCTTTTTGAATCAAATGAAAGTCAAATGCATTCATCAAAGCTAATTGAATCAAATGAAAGTCAAATGCATTCTACAAAGCTAATTAAATCAAAAGAAAGTAAAACACATTCAAACAAAGCTAATTGATTCAAATGAAAGTCAAACACATTCAAACATAGCTTTTTGAATCATATGAAAGTCAAACGCATTCCACAAATCTAATCGAATCAACTGAAAGTCAAATGCATTCTACAAAGCGAAATGAATAAAATAAAAGTCAAATTCATTCAAACAAAGCTTTTTGAATCAAATGAAGGTCAAATGCATTCAACAAAGCTATCAAATGAAAGTCAAATGGATTCTACAAAGCTAATTACATGAAACGAAAGTCAAACGTATTCAAACAAAGCTAATTGAATCAAATGAAATTCTAATACATTCTACAAAGCTAATAGAATCAAATAAAAGTCAAAACCCGCTGTCTCCGACATGGACCCGGTGAAATTGAATTCTCCGTGAAGATGCGGAGTACCATACATTCAAACAAAGCATTTTGAATCAAATTAAAGTCAAATGCATTCAACAAAGCTAATTGAATAAAATTAAAGTCAAACACATTCAATCAAAGCTAATTGAATCTGATGTGTAAACAAGATGAGAAACCTTGTTACAAGAAATGATAAGTTAAGAGATTCAAAGGGTCTTAAAGTTCAATTGTCAAGTAATCAGTTTAGTTAGGGGAACTCTCACCCTAAGCTAAGGATATAGCAAAGAGGAACTCTCACTCGTTTGCTTGGGATAGTTTAGATGAGGGAACTCTCACCAAATCATAAACTATAAGCCCTAATTTTGGGAACTCTCACCAAAACTAACACTCTTCAAATTCGGATACTCAAATTTGGAAAACAAAGTGAGCTAAACTCAAGTCACTTCAATTAACAAAACACACGTTTTTTAGGCAAATAATCTTGGATCATTTTCATTCATTCAAAGTATGCTATTTATAGCATCAATACAACCTTTTCACTTGCCTACTTTAATTAACAAAATGAAATAGACAAAAGGAAATTAACTAAGGGAATGAGTGGAGATTACACGTCCCACTTAACCCCTTTTACAAATATGATTAAACTTAATTAAAAGAACTAAAGACTAGGCTTGAAACAAGGGAAGATGACCAGCCAAAATAGCATCCAAAGAGCCTCTTCAGCACACGCCCAAAACAGCCATTTTCAAGCTTGTGTAACCCCCATTTTAATGCCTTGATTCACGCCTCTTTATTCTTCATAACCCCCAAATAATGAGGTGCAATGTTCAGCCAACAAACTCCATAATTCACGCCCAACAAGTGCCATGAATCACTCCTCTTCAATCAGCTTGTAACCGTTGCACTTGGAGCTTGGAAAACCGTCACTTGCTAGATACTTTCTACAAGGTTAATTACACTAAGTGAAGTGTAACCACTTGTAAAATCTTTCGGACCAAAACCGTGCAAAGGAGTAAGGAATGATTTGGACAGAAACAATTCCTTTGCATTGCTTTGAACTTGGACCTCACCTTGACTACTTGGAGCATCACAATCATTAGAACTTTGACCATATTGGTCATCCTCCTCTTCTTCAAAAGGAATTGCCCTCAATTCGTCATCATCAAAGTATGGAGCAAGGTCCCCAACGTTGAATGTGCTTGAGACACCAAATTGGCCCCCCAAATCAACCTTGTATGCATTGTCATTGATCTTTTCCACGATTTCAAATGGACCTTCGGCTCTTGGCATAAGCTTGTTCTTTCTTTTGCTAGGAAACCTCTCTTTCCTCATGTAAATCCACACTAAGTCACCAACTTCAAATTGCTTCACGTTTTTCACCCTCTTGTTGGCTTGTTTCTTGTAGACTTCATTTGCTTTCTCAATGTTCTTCCTAACTTCCTTGTGGACCTTCAACATGAACTCGGCTTGTTCCCTAGCTCCACCATGAACGAACTTGTCTTGTGGCAAAGCTATGAGATCAATAGGAACATAAGGATTGACACCATAGACTACTTCAAAAGGAGAGTACTTTGTAGTAGCACTAGGAGTCCGATTGTAAGCAAACTCGGCATGAGCTAGCTTGACATCCCAATCCTTAGCACTCTTACTAACCAAGGTCCGAAGCAACGAACCCAGAATTCTATTCACCACTTCAGTTTGCCCATCGGTTTGTGGATGGTGTGAAGTAGAAAACAGCAACTTTGTTCCCATTAGACGCCATATTGATTTCCAAAAATGACTAAGAAATTTTGTATCACGATCGGACACAATGGTGCGTGGCACCCCATGAAAACGAACCACTTCTTCAAAGTATAACTTAGCCACTTTCATAGCATCTTCGGTTTTGTGACAAGGAATGAAATGAGCCATTTTTGAAAACCGATCAACAACCACCATGATTGAGTCTTTACCCCTTTGAGTTCTAGGTAAAGCCACAATGAAATCCATGCTCACATCCTCCCAAGGTCTTTCCGGAACTGGCAAAGGCTTGTAGAGACCTTTGTGAAACACCATCTTGGCCCTTTGACAAGTAGAACAACGACTAACCACATGATGAACCGTGGCTAACATCTTCGGCCAATAAAAGTGAGCTTGAAGAAGCTCCATTGTTTTTTGAATCCCCACGTGACCAGCTAGACCTCCTCCATGAGCCTCATGAATCAACAAGCTTCTAATTGGACACTTAGGAATGCATAACCGATTTCCCTTAAAAAGAAAGTCATCATGTAAGGAAAATAAGTCATATACTCCATGGACACATTTCTGTATTATTTCCATGAAATCTCCATCCTCTTTGTAGTATGCTTTGATCAAATCAAACCCAAGAACCTTTGCTTCGACAACTCCAAGCAAATTGTGTCTCCTAGATAAGGCATCCGCAACAACATTAGCCTTTCCACTCTTGTATTTAGAGGAAAAGTTAAAGGTTTGCAAGAATTCAACCCATTTAGCATGTCTTGAATTCAACTTCTTTTGACCATGGATGAACCTTAGAGATTCATGGTCCGAATGTAATATGAACGGTTGTGGTCTCAAGTAATGTGACCAATGATCTAGAGCTCGTACCATAGCATAGAACTCTTTATCATAGGTGGAATAGTTCAACTTGCCTTGACTCAACTTTTCACTGAAATAAGCAATTGGACGCCCTTCTTGAATCAAAACTGCTCCAATCCCCTTCCCACTTGCGTCACACTCAACTTCAAATGGCTTGGAAAAATCAGGGAGTGCAAGAATAGGAGTGTTGCACATTTTCTCCTTGACTTCTTCAAAGGCCTTTTGAGCTTGTGTAGTCCATTCAAACGTCCCCTTCTTAGTACACTCAGTTATAGGAGCCATGAGTGTGCTAAAATTCTTGATAAATCTTCTATAGAAAGAAGCTAGGCCATGGAAAGAACGGACCTCCGTGAGTGTTTTTGGACTAGGCCATGATTGAATTGCTTCAACCTTGCAAGGATCCACCTTCACGCCATCACCTGAAACTATGTAACCAAGAAAAGTGACCTCATATAACATAAAATCACATTTTTCAAGTTTTCCATACAATTTTTGCGTTCTTAAAACAGAAAAAACTTGAAACAAATGATCTAAATGTTCATCCTCATTTTTAGAGTAAATAAGGATGTCATCAAGGTACACCACCACGAACTTGCCAAGAAATGGCCTCAACACCTCGTTCATTAATCTCATGAACGTGCTAGGTGCATTGGTCAATCCAAACGGCATCACAAGCCATTCATACAACCCATGCTTTGTCTTGAATGCAGTCTTCCATTCATCACCTTCCCTCATACGAATTTGATGGTAACCACTTCTCAAATCAACTTTTGAGAATACATTTGAACCACTCAATTCGTCCAACATATCATCCAGTCTTGGAATTGGGAACCTGTACTTGATAGTAATATTGTTAACAGCTCTACTATCAATGCACATACGCCAAGTACCATCCTTTTTAGGAACCAACAAGGCAGGAACCGCACATGGACTCATAGACTCACGCACATAGCCCATACCCATCAATTCTTCAATTTGTCTTTGCAACTCCTTAGTTTCTAAAGGGTTACATCTATAGGCAGGTTTATTTGGTAGAGGTGCGCCTGGAATGAGATCAATTTGATGCTCAATTCCTCTCAAGGGTGGTAATCCCTTAGGTAACTCATCCGGAAAAACATCCTCAAACTCTTTAATCAGTTTGGCAAGTTTAGGATTTTGACTCACAAATTTTTCATGGATTTCTTTAGAGTACAACATGAATATCTCTTCCTCACCCTCAAACTCCCTCTCAAACTCTTTACAAGATAATAAAGAAATTTGTGGCTTTTGTGGTTGTGAAAACCGTGGGGGTGGTAAAGGGTGCAATTTCTTTTGTTTCCCTTGGTGAGTGATAGTGTAGGTGTTATGGTACCCATCATGGATAGATTTTTTATCAGATTGCCACGGTCTCCCAAGAAGAATATGACAAGCATCCATTAAAACAACATCACACAATTGACTATCATGATATGAACCAATCGAAAAACTCACCATACATTGCTTTCTAACCCCAGTGCTAGCATTAGAATCTAACCAACTCAATTTGTAAGGATGTGGATGATTTGTGGTGGTAAGACCTAGTTTAGATACTAAGGTTTTCAACACAGTATTAGCCTCACTGCCCCCATCAATAATTAGATCACATACCTCGTCACCAACTTTACATTTGGTGATGAAAATGTGTTGTCTTTGTGGCGCCAAAGGTTCCTCCACACGAGCTTGCAAAGCTCTCCTAACCACCAAGTTTGTTTTGCCCTCCATTTCAGGATAGCATTGGTCCTCCTCCTCATCCTTTTCATACGGGGTCACCTCCTTCTCTTCTTCAGACTCAAATTCCTCCCAATTGATGCTTTGGGTGGCTATGAGTTTAACCTCTTGCATGGTTAAGGCTCTTGAATTAGGACAATCTTTTTTATAATGTCCTCTACCTCCACACTTGTAACATACAATGTCACTAAGCTTGAAGTCTTTCGTGTTCCTCTTTGGTGGCTCATTAGGCTTGCTAAAAGAAGAACCCTCCTTTGAGTTGAAGGGTGGTTTGCGTACCACTGGAGTAGTAGTAGGCGTTTTCTTCCTTTTCCTTTTAGCATCAAACTTTGTCACAAGTTTGCAAGCTTCCACAAACGTGAGGTTAGTGTAACCGTCAAGTTTGTCTTGTAACTCTTGTTCCAACCCAGCTACAAAACGTCCCAACTTCAGCTCTTCATTTTCAGTCACCTCACATACAATGGCAAGCCTATCAAATTCTTTGATATAGTCTTCCACCGAATCACCATTTTGTTGGAGAGTACTCCATTTCACATACTGATTTTGCTTGTAATTGTGAGGAATGAAACGATCTCTCATTCTTTTCTTCAGCTTTTCCCAAGTGGAAATGTGAGCCTTACCCCTAAGGGTACGCCCTCTTTGTTCTCCTTGCAACCAACTATCACCATAGCCCTTCAACTTGACTTTGGCAATCTTAAAACGTTGAACATCCTCATGAATGTCCTTGTATTCAAAGTACCTTTCCAAGGATTTCTCCCATTCCAAGTACTTCTCTGGATCAAGTGTCCCATCAAAGGCAGGAACGTCCACTTTGAGACTCCTATCCTCCCTCCTAGGTGGAGGGTCTTCACCTTGATCTCTCCTATCTTGCTCGTTCATGAGTCTTGCCATCAAGGCAGCAAGGTTCCCTTGGAGATTGGCATTGGTTTCGGCCAACCTTTCCTGACTAGCAATGGATCGATTAAGAGCTTCCAAAGCTGTCCTCAAGTCTTGATTCTCTCCCATGGTATGTAGGTATTCGACCCCTTTGGAAAATTTAAGAAAATTTCCCCCTACCTGACGCGCCAAATGATGTGTAAACAAGATGAGAAACCTTGTTACAAGAAATGATAAGTTAAGAGATTCAAAGGGTCTTAAAGTTCAATTGTCAAGTAATCAGTTTAGTTAGGGGAACTCTCACCCTAAGCTAAGGATATAGCAAAGAGGAACTCTCACTCGTTTGCTTGGGATAGTTTAGATGAGGGAACTCTCACCAAATCATAAACTATAAGCCCTAATTTTGGGAACTCTCACCAAAACTAACACTCTTCAAATTCGGATACTCAAATTTGGAAAACAAAGTGAGCTAAACTCAAGTCACTTCAATTAACAAAACACACGTTTTTTAGGCAAATAATCTTGGATCATTTTCATTCATTCAAAGTATGCTATTTATAGCATCAATACAACCTTTTCACTTGCCTACTTTAATTAACAAAATGAAATAGACAAAAGGAAATTAACTAAGGGAATGAGTGGAGATTACACGTCCCACTTAACCCCTTTTACAAATATGATTAAACTTAATTAAAAGAACTAAAGACTAGGCTTGAAACAAGGGAAGATGACCAGCCAAAATAGCATCCAAAGAGCCTCTTCAGCACACGCCCAAAACAGCCATTTTCAAGCTTGTGTAACCCCCATTTTAATGCCTTGATTCACGCCTCTTTATTCTTCATAACCCCCAAATAATGAGGTGCAATGTTCAGCCAACAAACTCCATAATTCACGCCCAACAAGTGCCATGAATCACTCCTCTTCAATCAGCTTGTAACCGTTGCACTTGGAGCTTGGAAAACCGTCACTTGCTAGATACTTTCTACAAGGTTAATTACACTAAGTGAAGTGTAACCACTTGTAAAATCTTTCGGACCAAAACCGTGCAAAGGAGTAAGGAATGATTTGGACAGAAACAATTCCTTTGCATTGCTTTGAACTTGGACCTCACCTTGACTACTTGGAGCATCACAATCATTAGAACTTTGACCATATTGGTCAAAATCAAATGAAAGTCTAATGCATTCTACAAAGATAATTGAATCAAATGAAAGTCAAACACATTCAAACAAAGCTTTTTGAATCAAATGAAATTCAAATGCATTCTTCAAAGCTGATTAGATCAAATAAAAGTCAAATGCATTAAACAAAGGTAATTAAATCAAATGAAAGTAAAACACATTCAAACAAAGCTAAGTGATTCAAATGAAAGTCACACACATTCAAACAAAGCTTTTTGAATCATATGAAAGTCAAATGCATTCCACAAAGCTAATTGAATCAAATGAAAGTCAAACAAATTCAAACTAAGCTAATTGAATCAAATGAAAGTCTAATGCTTTCTACAAAGCTAATTGAATCAAATAAAGTCAAACACATTCAAACAAACCTTTTTGAATCAAATGAAAGTCAAATGCATTCATCAAAGCTAATTAAATCAAATGAAAGTCAAATGCATTCTACAAAGCTAATTAAATCAAAAGAAAGTAAAACACATTCAAACAAAGCTAATTGATTCAAATAAAAGTCAAACACATTCAAACAAAGCTTTTTGAATCATATGAAAGTCAAATGCATTCCACAAAGCTAATTGAATGAAATGAAAGTCAAAAGCATTCTACAAAGTTTATTGAATCAATTGAAAGTGAAAAGCATTCAAACAAAGCTAATTGAATCAATTGAAAGTCAAACACATTCAAACAAAGCTAATTAAATCAAATTAAAGTCTAATGCATTCTACAAAGCTAATTAAATCAAATGAAAGTCAAACACATTCAAACAAAACGTTTTGAATCAAATGAAAGTCAAACAGATTCAAACAAAGCTTTTTGAATCAAATGAAAGTCAAATGCATTCAACAAAGCTGATTGAATCAAATGAAAGTCAAATGCATTTTTAAAAAGCTAATTGAATCAAATGAAAGTCAAATGCATTTTTAAAAAGCTAATTGAATCAAATGAAAGTCAAACACATTCAAACAAATCTAATTGAATCAAATGAAAGTCTAATGCATTCTACAAAACTAATTGAATCAAATAAAAGTCAAACACATTCAAACAAAGCTTTTTGAATCATATGAAAGTCAAATGCATTCAACAAAGCTAATTGAATCAAATGAAAGTTAAATGCATTCTACAAAGCTAATTGAATCAAATGAAAGTCAAACTCATTCAAACAAAGCTAATTAAATCAAATGAAAGTCTAATGCATTCTACAAAGCTAATTGAATCAAATGAAAGTCAAATGGATTCTACAAGGCTCGTTGAATGAAATGAAAACCAAACATATTCAAATAAGGCTAATTGAATCAAATGAAATTCTATTACATTATACAAAGCTTATAGAATCAAATGAAAGTTAAACACATTTAAACAAAGCTTTTTGAATCAAATGAAAGTCAAATGCATTCAACCAAGCTAATTGAATCAAATGAAAGTTAAACACATTCAAACAAAGCTAATTGATTCAAATGAAAGTCTAATGCATTCTACAAAGCTAATTGAATAAAATGAAAGTCAAACACATTCTAACAAAGCTTTTTGAATCAAATGCATTTCAAATGCATTCATCAAAGCTAATTGAATCAAACGAAAGTCAAATGCAATCTACAAAGCTAATTAAATCAAATGAAAGTAAAACACATTCAAACAAAGCTAATTGATTCAAATGAAAGTCAAACACATTCAAACATAGCTTTTTGAATCATATGAAAGTCAAATGCATTCCACAAATCTAATTGAATCAAATGAAAGTCAAATGCATTCTACAAAGCGAAATGAATAAAATAAAAGTCAAATTCATTCAAACAAAGATTTTTGAATCAAATGAAGGTCAAATGCATTCAACAAAGCTATCAAATGAAAGTCAAATGGATTCTACAAAGCTAATTACATGAAATGAAAGTCAAACGTATTCAAACAAAGCTAAGTGAATCAAATGAAATTCTAATACATTCTACAAAGCTAATAGAATCAAATAAAAGTCAAACACATTCAAACAAAGCATTTTGAATCAAATGAAAGTCAAATGCATTCAACAAAGCTAATTGAATAAAATGAAAGTCAAACACATTCAATCAAAGCTAATTGAATCAAATGAAAGTCTAATGCATTCTACAAAGATAATTGAATCAAATGAAAGTCAAACACATTCAAACAAAGCTTTTTGAATCAAATGAAAGTCAAATGCATTCTTCAAAGCTGATTAGATCAAATGAAAGTCAAATGCATTTAACAAAGGTAATTAAATCAAATGAAAGTAAAACACATTCAAACAAAGCTAAGTGATTCAAATGAAAGTCACACACATTCAAACAAAGCTTTTTGAATCATATGAAAGTCAAATGCATTCCACAAAGCTAATTGAATCAAATGAAAGTCAAACAAATTCAAACTAAGCTAATTGAATCAAATGAAAGTCTAATGCTTTCTACAAAGCTAATTGAATCAAATAAAGTCAAACACATTCAAACAATCCTTTTTGAATCAAATGAAAGTCAAATGCATTCATCAAAGGTAATTGAATCAAATGAAAGTCAAATGCATTCTACAAAGCTAATTAAATCAAAAGAAAGTAAAACACATTCAAACAAAGCTAATTGATTCAAATAAAAGTCAAACACATTCAAACAAAGCTTTTTGAATCATATGAAAGTCAAATGCATTCCACAAAGCTAATTGAATTAAATGAAAGTCAAAAGCATTCTACAAAGTTTATTGAATCAATTGAAAGTGAAAAGCATTCAAACAAAGCTAATTGAATCAATTGAAAGTCAAACACATTCAAACAAAGCTAATTAAATCAAATTCAAGTCTAATGCATTCTACAAAGCTAATTAAATCAAATGAAAGTCAAACACATTCAAACAAAACGTTTTGAATCAAGTGATAGTCAAACAGATTCAAACAAAGCTTTTTGAATCAAATGAAAGTCAAATGCATTCAACAAAGCTGATTGAATCAAATGAAAGTCAAATGCATTTTTAAAAAGCTAATTGAATCAAATGAAAGTCAAATGCATTTTTAAAAAGCTAATTGAATCAAATGAAAGTCAAACACATTCAAACAAATCTAATTGAATCAAATGAAAGTCTAATGCATTCTACAAAACAAATTAAATCAAATAAAAGTCAAACACATTCAAACAAAGCTTTTTGAATCATATGAAAGTCAAATGCATTCAACAAAGCTAATTGAATCTTATGAAAGTTAAATGCATTGTACAAAGCTAATTGAATCAAATGAAAGTCAAATGCATTCAACCAAGTTAATTGAATCAAATGAAAGTTAAACACATTCAAACAAAGCTAATTGAATCAAATGAAAGTCTAATGCATTCTACAAAGCTAATTGAATAAAATGAAAGTCAAACACATTCAAACAAAATTTTTTGAATTAAATGCATTTCAAATGCATTCATCAAAGCTAATTGAATCAAACGAAAGTCAAATGTATTCTACAAAGCTAATTAAATCAAATGAAAGTAAAACACATTCAAACAAAGCTAATTGATTCAAATGAAAGTCAAACACATTCAAACGTAGCTTTTTGAATCATATGAAAGTCAAATGCATTCCACAAATCTAATCGAATCAACTGAAAGTCAAATGCATTCTACAAAGCGAAATGAATAAAATAAAAGTCAAATTCATTCAAACAAAGCTTTTTGAATCAAATGAAGGTCAAATGCATTCAACAAAGCTATCAAATGAAAGTGAAATGGATTCTACAAAGCTAATTACATGAAATGAAAGTCAAACGTATTCAAACAAAACTAATTGAATCAAATGAAATTCTAATACATTCTACAAAGCTAATAGAATCAAATAAAAGTCAAACACATTCAAACAAAGCATTTTGAATCAAATGAAAGTCAAATGCATTCAACAAAGCTAATTGAATAAAATGAAAGTCAAACACATTCAATCAAAGCTAATTGAATCAAATGAAAGTCTAATGCATTCTACAAAACAAATTAAATCAAATAAAAGTCAAACACATTCAAACAAAGCTTTTTGAATCATATGAAAGTCAAATGCATTCAACAAAGCTAATTGAATCTAATGAAAGTTAAATGCATTGTACAAAGCTAATTGAATCAAATGAAAGTCAAATGCATTCAACCAAGTTAATTGAATCAAATGAAAGTTAAACACATTCAAACAAAGCTAATTGAATCAAATGAAAGTCTAATGCATTCTACAAAGCTAACTGAATAAAATGAAAGTCAAACACATTCAAACAAAATTTTTTGAATTAAATGCATTTCAAATGCATTCATCAAAGCTAAATGAATCAAACGAAAGTCAAATGTATTCTACAAAGCTAATTAAATCAAATGAAAGTAAAACACATTCAAACAAAGCTAATTGATTCAAATGAAAGTCAAACACATTCAAACGTAGCTTTTTGAATCATATGAAAGTCAAATGCATTCCACAAATCTAATCGAATCAACTGAAAGTCAAATGCATTCTACAAAGCGAAATGAATAAAATAAAAGTCAAATTCATTCAAACAAAGCTTTTTGAATCAAATGAAGGTCAAATGCATTCAACAAAGCTATCAAATGAAAGTGAAATGGATTCTACAAAGCTAATTACATGAAATGAAAGTCAAACATATTCAAACAAAACTAATTGAATCAAATGAAATTCTAATACATTCTACAAAGCTAATAGAATCAAATAAAAGTCAAACACATTCAAACAAAGCATTTTGAATCAAATGAAAGTCAAATGATGTGATTTTTAGTCCGAAAACTAAGCCTCACAAAGATATGAATCTAACCTAATTCTATACAGAAAATTCACCAAGAATTAAGCAAGAAACTTAGATTAATTAATCAAGAATCCACCTAATTAATCAACCTAGGTGATTGTTTTAACTAAAACAAACAAAACAGCAAATTGGAATCCACCAATCAAGAATTTAAGTAATCCAACTTAAACAAAAGCAATAAGAAATATTATTATGAATGTATGATTAAACTTGTTTTTTATTCGAAGATTACAACCCTATATTTATAGACTCAAACAATTATCCTAATCCCACTTGAATTAGAATTCTAATCCCCTAACAAAAACCCACGGATTGCATAACTTAATCAAGTTTAGATAACTTTGATTTAGTTATTTAATCCTACTTAAACTCTAACTACTCTTAAGATAAAACTTGCCTATTTTATCCTAACTCAAGCTTGTACTCCAAGCTATTATTGACGCCTACTAGACTAAAAACAATTCCTAATCAACTTAGGAACTCACTTTGCTAAAAACAAATCCTAATCAACTTAGAAACTTGCTTAGCTAAAACTAGTCCTAATCAATCTAGGAACTTATTAAGCTAAAACAATTCCTAATGCAATTAGAAATCCTAAGTGCTTAAAACAAGAAAAACCCTTTCAAGTGAAAGGTAAAAACTTGTAAGCAAAAACCTAAGTAAAGACTCACAAAATAAAACTAAGGAAAAGAAATCATTCTTTTCATATCTCCGCCTGAACACCACTTCACGCGCCACCACTTGTGACACGCGCCACACCACCTTGTAGCTGGGCTCAGTCCGGTGCCGGAAGACAGGAGCGTGGGACCCATCTCGGCGCGTGGCCGCCTGTATCGTCGCCGAAAGTGAGCTGCGCAACTTCTTCGTTCTTGGAAATCATGCTTCCTTCTTTCCAATTTAAGCTATTGAACCTTTCCTTGATTATTTCCTTGTTTGGGCAGCCTATAATGGAGTTGTTTAGACCATCTAAAAGTACATTAGATCTTTCAAAAGAATTAGCTTCTTGATTCGCATCATCCTCCTCTTCTTCAAAAGAATTTGCCCTCAAATTTACTTCATCAAAACAAGTAAAAAGGTTTTCAATAGTATATGTAGAATCTTCATCACCACTTTCAGTAGACAAGTCTTCTTGGCACTCACCATCTTCATAATTGTCATCTTCTTTAGCAAGAAAACATGTCTTAGGTCCTCTATCGATTTCTTCCTTGAATACTTTTTCTTTTAGAAACAAACTCGAACTACGATTAACATTTGAGCACTTACTCTGTCCTTTATGAGATAAAGGATGTAGACTAAAACGTTTGTTTCCAACCTCCACGGAATACACATTAGTCCTTCCATTAAATTTCACAAATCTATCATATTGCCAAGGTCTACCCAATAAGATATGACAAGCATCCATGGGGCATACATCACATAAAACTTTATCATGATATTTGCCAATTGAAAAGGTGATTAGGGCTCGTTTCGTTACCTTTACGTCACTAGCATCATTGAGCCAATGTAGCTTGTAAGGTTTTGGGTGATCGGTTGTAGGCCACTCTAATTTGTTGATCAAAGTTGTAGACACCACATTTGTGCAACTTCCCGAGTCTATTATTACGTCACACAATCGATCTTCCACCTTGCACCTTGTTAAAAAGATTTTCTCTCTTTGATTCTCTTCAACGGGCATAGGTTTAGAGTGAAGAGCTCTCCTTAGAACCAAGCTCCTTCCTTGCGTTTCACCATCAACCTCTTCGGCACTACCCTCCCCCTCTTCTTCAAAATCACGTTCTTTCTCGACCACAACCTCCATGTCACTATTTCCCTCGCACCTAGCTTTCTCTTCTTCCCATTCTTGAGCCGTCATAGTGCGTTTTGAGTAGCAATTGCTTGCTATGTGGCCAACACTCCCACATTTGAAACATTTTCTATCTTCGGTCACCTTCTTGCTAGCTTCGTTTCTGGGTTTGTTATCTTTAGCATACGAATTAGAAGAAGTCCTATCAAAGGTAGGCTTGTCACTAGCCTCTGTGAACGTGCGTGTGAACGGCTTCACACTTGAGGTCTTCTTGGCCTTGAATTGTCTTTCAACCTTAATGGCCGCCTTGCATACTTCTTCAAACGAATAGTATTCGTGCAATTCAATCTTCTCTTGAACATTTTCGTTCAAACCTGCAATAAAACGTGCTATTTTGTGCTCTAGAATTTCTTCTAAATCACACAATAAACATAGTTTCTCAAACTCACACAAATAAGCCTCCACGGATTGATTTCCTTGCTTAAAAGTCTGCATCTTGAGATACACTTCTTGCACGTACTCATGGGGCACAAATTGACGCTTCATATATTTCTGCAATTGTGTCCAAGTAGTGATCTTGGATCGTCCCTCCTTGCGTCTCTTTTTCTTGAGATTATCATACCATAAACTCGCATAACCTGTGAGTTTTAATTCAGCAAGTTTGCACCTCTTTCGTTCATCATACTCCTTGTAATCAAAGAGTGTTTCGGCTCTTCTAACCCACTCAAAATATTTTTCGGGGTCTAGCATACTACCATTGAATTCCGGAAAAGCTAATCTTATATTACGGTCATCATCTTTGGCCTTGTTCTTCCGTCTATGCCTTCTAGGTTCATCACTTGAAGATGAATCTTTATGGCGTGATCTACTTGCTTTTCTCCTTTCATATTCGTCTTCACTTGAACTAGAAATTGCAACTGATTTGTTCTTCCTTGAAGATGAAGTTTTGTCACGTTCGTCAAGCCTAGCCAATACTTCTTGCAATTGTTGTGTCAATCGCTCTATTTGACGATCCCTTCGCAAGTTATGTGCTTGATCAAGGTTCAAACCCCTTGGAATCCCTGGGATTTCTTCGTCACTCATTGCTCCTACACAAACCAGGTTTAGTTCATGCAAAATCTTGATTAAAAGATCAAATCTTGAAGGAATCTTGAAGCAAACAAAAACCGGACTCCCAACCACAACCCAGTGCAACAACACCAAAAGTTTAAGGCTGTACAGAGTTCGTTACTCAACCAAAAGCTACGAAATTTTATATGGTGATAGCTAGACGTTTTTAGAGACTAATGCAAAAAGAATCACTCAAAAATTCCCAGCCAAACGTTACCAGTTTATTTTCTACCGTAACTGTGCTCTGATACCAAGATGATGTGATTTTTAGTCCGAAAACTAAGCCTCACAAAGATATGAATCTAACCTAATTCTATACAGAAAATTCACCAAGAATTAAGCAAGAAACTTAGATTAATTAATCAAGAATCCACCTAATTAATCAACCTAGGTGATTGTTTTAACTAAAACAAACAAAACAGCAAATTGGAATCCACCAATCAAGAATTTAAGTAATCCAACTTAAACAAAAGCAATAAGAAATATTATTATGAATGTATGATTAAACTTGTTTTTTATTCGAAGATTACAACCCTATATTTATAGACTCAAACAATTATCCTAATCCCACTTGAATTAGAATTCTAATCCCCTAACAAAAACCCACGGATTGCATAACTTAATCAAGTTTAGATAACTTTGATTTAGTTATTTAATCCTACTTAAACTCTAACTACTCTTAAGATAAAACTTGCCTATTTTATCCTAACTCAAGCTTGTACTCCAAGCTATTATTGACGCCTACTAGACTAAAAACAATTCCTAATCAACTTAGGAACTCACTTTGCTAAAAACAAATCCTAATCAACTTAGAAACTTGCTTAGCTAAAACTAGTCCTAATCAATCTAGGAACTTATTAAGCTAAAACAATTCCTAATGCAATTAGAAATCCTAAGTGCTTAAAACAAGAAAAACCCTTTCAAGTGAAAGGTAAAAACTTGTAAGCAAAAACCTAAGTAAAGACTCACAAAATAAAACTAAGGAAAAGAAATCATTCTTTTCATATCTCCGCCTGAACACCACTTCACGCGCCACCACTTGTGACACGCGCCACACCACCTTGTAGCTGGGCTCAGTCCGGTGCCGGAAGACAGGAGCGTGGGACCCATCTCGGCGCGTGGCCGCCTGTATCGTCGCCGAAAGTGAGCTGCGCAACTTCTTCGTTCTTGGAAATCATGCTTCCTTCTTTCCAATTTAAGCTATTGAACCTTTCCTTGATTATTTCCTTGTTTGGGCAGCCTATAATGGAGTTGTTTAGACCATCTAAAAGTACATTAGATCTTTCAAAAGAATTAGCTTCTTGATTCGCATCATCAAATGCATTCAACAAAGCTAATTGAATAAAATGAAAGTCAAACACATTCAATCAAAGCTAATTGAATCAAATGAAAGTCTAACGCATTCTACAACGCTAATTGAATCAAATAAAGTCAAACACATTCAAACAAACCTTTTTGAATCAAATGAAAGTCAAATGCATTCATCAAAGCTAATTGAATCAAATGAAAGACAAATGCATTCTACAAAGCTAATTAAATCAAATGAAAGTAAAACACATTCAAACAAAGCTAATTGATTCAAATAAAAGTCAAATACATTCAAACAAAGCTTTTTGAATCATATGAAAGTCAAATGCAGTTCACAAAGCTAATTGAATTAAATGAAAGTCAAAAGCATTCTACAAAGTTTATTGAATCAATTGAAAGTGAAAAGCATTCAAACAAAGCTAATTGAATCAATTAAAAGTCAAACACATTCAAACAAAGCTAATTAAATCAAATTAAAGTCTAATGCATTCTACAAAGCTAATTAAATCAAATGAAAGTCAAAGACTTTCGAACAAAGCTTTTTGAATCAAATGAAAGTCAAATGCATTCATCACAGCTAATTAGATCAAATGAAAGTCAAATGCATTTAACAAAGGTAATTAAATCAAATGAAAGTAAAACACATTCAAACAAAGCTAAGTGATTCAAATGAAAGTCACACACATTCAAACAAAGCTTTTTGAATCATATGAAAGTCAAATGCATTCCACAAAGCTAATTGAATCAAATGAAAGTCAAACAAATTCAAACTAAGCTAATTGATTCAAATGAAAGTCTAATGCTTTCTACAAAGCTAATTGAATCAAATAAAGTCAAACACATTCAAACAAACCTTTTTGAATCAAATGAAAGTCAAATGCATTCATCAAAGCTAATTGAATCAAATGAAAGTCAAATGCATTCTACAAAGCTAATTAAATCAAATGAAAGTAAAACACATTCAAACAAAGCTAATTGATTCAAATAAAAGTCAAACTGACAAGGGTTAAAATGGTCGCTACAATCTAACTCTCAATCAAACAATACTTATACGAACACCCTATAACCAAGTACAATGGCAAATAAAGGTTCGGTCCACGAGGAACGAGAGTAATTGCAAATCAATCTTAAACCTAAGCTAGTTCGAAATCAATAGAAAATGGTGTTCTAAAATAATACCAATAAGATGGAATAAATCAATAAACTAAGACACTAGGGAGAACGGGAATTCACCAAACCATCGGTAACTACGCAACAAGGAATCAGACAGACAAACGGGATATGTAAAGACTATATGTCTGAACAATATCATGTGATAGGAAGACAACGGGCAATACTAAGCTTGGATTTCTCATGCACTTAACATTACTCGATACATAATCAAACCACATTCAATAATAAAATACTCAATTCACAATCTCTTGTTCAAATCAAGGATATCATGCAATCAAATTCAAGATTCTAGGTTAGCTACTCCTATTATAATGAATTAACATGCAATCGCATATAATCAATTTAATCACAATCCGTTTATCAAAATCAATCCTCAATTACATAGATTACCTAGGCCGGGTTTCATCCTGAAACCCTAGCTAGGAGACTACTCACACATATTCATAATCAAAGCAATAATGAATGCCAAAAGCATAATAGATATAAACATGAATTCTGATTAAGGAATAATAAAGCTTGATTAATAAACAAGAATGAATAATACCAATTGTATTGATGCGAATCAATGGAAAAGTTCAGAACTTTGATATCCGTCGTCAATGAATAATACAAAGAATCTTCGCAAATCTTACTTCAAATCAATCCAAGAAAACTAAAATCTCTAGGAAATTCTCTAAGAAAACTAATGAATCTCTAATACTAAGAACGTTCTCCAATAACTCTCTACAAAGGCTCTCAAAACTATTTCTCAAAACTATCTTTGAATCCTCTTAAAGTCGGGCCTTATATACGTCTTCTAATTCGGAGAAGTCAAGCGCGCAGTTAACCCTGGATCAGCACGGCCGTGCTGTATTTGGCACGGCCGTGCTAGCTTGTCAGTAAGTAAAGCGGGTTTCTTCTTCAAATTGGCACGGCCGTGCTATATATGGCACGGCCGTGCAGCTTCCTAGCACGGCCATGCTAAAAATGACACGGCCGTGCTGAATATGCTCCAGCACGGGGCTCATACTGAAGCTGACACGGGCACGGGAAACATCTGGCACGACCGTGCTAATGGCCTGCACGGCCGTGCGGGTGCGTGGATACAGACACGGCCGTGCTATTGGCTTGCACGACCGTGCTGCCTTGCCTGGGGTTGCTTGCTTATAGGCCAGCACGGGTGTGCCTATGGTAACACGGCCGTGCTGCCTGTGCTATGCAATCAATGCACGGCACTTGAACTTCCTTAACTCCTCGGACTCCGGTCAAGGCTAGCTTGGTTACGCATCAAGGGCTCGGGATCCGATTAAATTCGGTTGATATTACCTGAAAACACATCAAAAACAAACCGAAAACCCGTGAAGCACGTAATATGGGGAACGTAAGCATAACAAGGTAATAATCGGCCAAAGCGACCCCAAATACATCCAAAATCATCCTAAAATATGCTCTAAAGCGCGCCCTAAAGTGCGCTTGTCAAAACCCCCCAAGCTACACTTTTGCTAGTCCTCGAGCAAAAACTAAGGGATACACACACACACAGGATCAAATAAACTATTGCCGTTACATATAAATCCAATTTAGCACGGAATGAAGTCAATGGATCCTACTTAGAACAACCATGCACGGAATGAAAACTCACCCAAACAAGCAACGAGACACATAATCCAAGGTATCGTTGATCAAAATGCAAACAAAACCTAAACCAAGCATAGAGAACAAAGAAGTCATGCTTCCTTCTAAACCCAACCAAACCGGCCACGTCCTCCCCTTTTTCTTCAAATCACCACCCTAATTGGCCCCTCGTGATTCCTCGAAGGAACCGGAAAAAGTGATATTTTGAGGAAATAACAAAGGTATCCCGACATCTCAATTACGCATAATCTTTCCATAGGGTTGAAAGGTATCTCCCTCCACCGTTTGAGAACCGAACACCTCTAAAGTCTAAGGGTCTTAAAAGGGTTGTAATGTATTGGCAATGGGTAAGGTAGGTGAAAACAATTTAAAAAAGTGGGGTTAATTCCTAAATGAAGCGCAAGAATCACAATTCTCAAAAACAATAGTTCAAAAGATGTAATTCACTTTCCACAATCTCATTGATTCACATTCTTACACATCCCGAATTATCCATATAATACACACTCAAATGACCTCTTTCAAACTTCAAAACTTTATTTATGTGTCCTTGCCTTTTTCACAATTCGGACGGCTTTTCTTCTTTTTTTTATTTTGATTTTCTTTTCCTTTTTTTTCTTTTTTTTTTCAAAAACAAATTTTCATATTACATCTTTACAATTAAGCTCACTTTCAAACTTGCTCAAACCAACTATCGATCATTATTCTTGATTTATACACAATAAGCTCAAACAAACCTTGCGAGGTAAACGCTTCACAACTAAGGGTTGGTAAAACATCGGCCATCGGGTTTGTAACAAGGGTAACAAAGAATGGAATTAAAGGCTTAACATGGTTAGCAAGTAAGATGATTTAAAAAGAAAATTAATTTGTAACAAAACAAAAGGAACAAAATAAGAAAAATGAAAAAGGTGCCCTCTTCCTCCCTTAAAAGTGTCAAGTCGGTCTCGGGAGCTACTAGTCAACACAAAGATCGAAAAATGCATAATCAAGGATCCAAATATGCCACTCAACAAGAATGATGAAGGCTAGAACAGATAAACCTCACGGGATCTAAAAAACAAAGCAACTACCAATCAAGGGGATCAAATCCACAAATGGGAAGCGACTCCATCTTACCACAGCCCAAAGGCATAGAGTTTCACATGACAAATGTGTTCTAACCAACTACCTTCGCCTAGACTCGTCTACATTGATCAACAATAGACTCAAACTGTGCATTCATTACTGGCTTAAGTAGAAATAGATATTCCACACACATTCATTCACGTTTCGAATCCTAATATGAGCATTATTCCAAAAGTTTATGCAATTAGACAAGTTTATCACGATCCAAAAATATAGGAAAAGACTATGAGGCAAATCATATAAACTAGACTACACATTCTCATAACAGAAGCTTTTCCTATATTGCACACATATATAAACAACTAAGTAATCTAAACAAGCTAAATGGCTCATAAAGAGGCATGAAAATCACATAAAAATTCCAATCGACAAACAAGTGATCGAATGATATCAACATCAACGATCCCAGGTTCCTTAGAACCGATCAAACATCCTCGAACCATTCAACTTCTTCCTAAACTAAACTATCCTAAGCACAAAAAAAAAGAGAAGATCTTCCATTCCTTGGCGGAGCCAGGCGAAGTCTTGCGCCGGGATCTGCTGGGCCGCATCCGGGCCACCCTCCTCGTCATCATCATCATCATCAGCATCGTCACCTCCTTGGCCCCCGTGGGCCTGCTCATCCCCCTGGTGAGGCTGGGGATTGCGGTCTACATACTCCGTGCCTCCGTCCTCGTGCCAGGCAAAGTCGGGGTCGAAGATCCAGTTGTCTTTGTTGTAAACCACCGTCCTCTCCGGATCGGGCAAGTAGGCGTATGGCTTGCCTGCTACGAGCCACAAATAGCAATCCGGCTGGGATGTCCCTTCAAGCCACTGCATGGCTCTCAAGGTGCGCATATCAAGCCTCGTAGTGCCTGGGATAGCCTGCAATTCAGAAAAATCAATCCCATTATATTGCGCAAGAATGGTGATCATGCCAGCGATAATAATATCACCCCTACCCCGGGCTACACCGTCGAGGTGGTCTAGTAACCACGCTCCCATGTCTAGACGCCCGTCCCTACGGGTGAGGTGCCAAATAATTTGTAACTCCCTAATGGAGACTACACCCGAACTATCTCCTCTAGCAAAGATAGTAGAGGAGAAGGTCCTGTGGGACAATCGAAAGGCAGGATTGACGATGGAAGTCTCCTTATCCCTACGGGGATCTCTATCCATTTTCCCCGTGATTTGCCGCCAAAACAACCCGGAGTTGTAGTGTTTTGAGTGGCCATCCTTAGGACCATATTTCAGGTCGGATGTCAACCCAAAGGCGACATTAACTTGGGCCACCGACATTTGAATGGTGCCCGAGTTCATTAGTTGAAAGGACAAGTACCGGGGTAAGTTATTCTCATCCCGATGCATGTACAAAGAAGACAAAAACTCAAGGGTAAGCCTCTTGTAAGTGAGAGCATGCATGGTAAGGAAAGAATCAAAATTGGTAAATGAAAATAGTTGAACCATGTCGCTTTCGATCCCTAGAGCCCTAGCGGCTAAAGGGTCGTAGAACTTGGTAGGCCGGATCGGTCGGTGGGATAATCCTACAAATTTGTCCAAAAAGGACGGGTTATTAAAAACAATACCCATGGTGTCCCACCGTGGGTGGAACCATGGATGAGGATGCATCGTCCCGACCCGGTCTCCTAGTCGATGTCTTTGTTCTAGGCATGTTTGATTTAAGAAATTAAGCACAATGTACCAATTAACAAGCAAGAAACTATCCTAGCATGCAATGTACTACTTTAACACTACTAGTTCACCCAAACTTGCAACAATAAAGCACAATTCAACAACAAATATTCAATAAAACGAATGAAATTGGACAAAAATTGCGAAAATCAATGAGTTTAAGAACGAATTCACCGAGGACTCCACGAAGTGGAGTTGTGGCGAGCTCAAAGAGGGCCGAATTTTGCGTCCAATCACTTGAAAAATGCTCCAATGCAAGGAGGGTGCCGAGATCTTGAAAGAAGAGTATGGGGAATTAGGGTTTGATTTGAAGAATTGAGGGAGGAGGTTGGGGGTTTGGGTTATTTTAGAGAGAAAAAGGGTGGGAGAGTTGGAGAATAATGAGAGAGTGTGAGTGAAATCGTGTTTAAAAAACACGAAAAACTATCCGGAACCCGCGCTGCACGGCCGTGCTATAACTGGCACGGCCGTGCTGAGGTTTGGCACGGCCGTGCCGAATTTGGCACGGCAGTGTTGGCTTGGCAGGCTTTTTGCGAAATTGAATTTCAGATGGCACGGCCGTGCTATAACTGGCACGGCCGTGCTGAGGTTTAGCACGGCCGTGCCGAATTTGGCACGGCCGTGTTGGCTTGGCAGGCTTTTTGCGAAATGAATTTCAGATGGCACGGCCGTGTTAAAATTAGCACGGCCGTGCTAGTACTTGACACGACCGTGCTGAAAATGGCACGGCCGTGCTAGAATGTCAGTGGGCTTTTGAGGTTTGGCACGGCCGTGCAGAATTTGGCACGGCCGTGCTGGATTCGGGCACGGCCGTGCTGTCTGATGGCACGACCGTGCTGTCTGATGGCACGACCGTGCTGTCTGCTGCAGTCTGCAGGTTTTCTTTTCCTTCAAGGCACTCATCACTCTCTTCATTCCGATTTTAACCAATCTTCTACCTGCACAAAAACACACAAGAGCACACAAAACTCACACAAATTAGGAGCTAAACCAACTACAAAACAAAAGAAACTACTCTAGTAAAAGCAAGAAAATCGGGTTGCCTCCCGGAAGCGCTAAGTTTAACGTCGATAGCTTGACGTGGTCACATTCAACTCTTGTGACCGCATTCGAACACATCTATCACACCAACATGGGCTCCTCATAGTATGTCTTCAACCTTTGCCCATTAACCACGAAGGATTGCAACCCACTAGAATCATAAAGCTCAACCGCACCGGAAGGGAAAACATCTTTGACAGTGAATGGACCCCTTCATCTTGACATCAACTTACCGGGGAAGAGCTTCATCCTAGAGTTATATAAGAGGACTTTGTCACCAACATTGAACACCTTCCGCTCTATTTTCCGGTCATGGAACTCCTTAGATCGGGACTTGTATAGGTTCGCACTGTCATATGCGTCCATCCGAAGCTCCTCCAATTCATGAAGGTCCAACATCCGTTGCTCTCCCGCGCTTGCTAGATCAAAATTTATCTTCTTGATAGCCCATTGAGCGCGGTGCTCTAGTTCGACCGGGAGGTGACATGATTTCCCGTAGATCAAGCGGTATGGGGTGGTGCCTATTGGGGTCTTAAAAGCAGTCCGGTATGCCCAAAGTGCATCATCAAGCTTATCAGACCAATCTTTCCTATTCTTCGCCACTGTCTTCTCAAGGATGGACTTTATTTGTCGATTGGAGACTTCCGCTTGCCCACTAGATTGAGGGTGATAGGTTGTCCCGAACCTTTGATGTACTCCATTCTTTCGAAGCATCCTTTGAAAGGCCCCATGCACAAAGTGTGACCCGTTGTCACTTATAACCGCCCTAGGAACCCCGAACCTTGGAAATATAATCTTCTTGAAGAGTTTCACCACCACCTTGTGATCATTTGTAGGGGAGGCAATTGCTTCCACCCACTTAGACAAGTAATCCACAGCCACAAGTATGTATTGGTTCCCACGGGAGGAAGGGAAGGGTCCCATAAAGTCAATGCCCCACACATCAAAAATCTCAAGTTCAAGTATGAGTTTTTGAGGCATTTCATTCTTCTTGGAAATGTTTCCACTTCGTTGGCAAGCATCGCAAGTCTTCACAAATGCCCACGCGTCCCTAAAGATATGGGGCCACCATAGCCCACATTGCAAAACCTTTTGGGCTGTCTTATTAGCCCCCATGTGACCTCCGCAAGGGTCGGAGTGGCACATTTTCAGCACACTATGAACTTCTTCCTCCGGAACGCACCTTCTTAGGAGACCATCTACACCTCTCTTGAACAAAATTGGAGCATCCCATATGTAATGCCTTGCATCTCTCCTAATCTTCTTCCGTTGGTTCTTGGAGTAATCGGGGGGAAACTCCTCACAAGCCAAGTAGTTTACCAAATCCGCAAACCATGGTAGAATCTTCTCCTTGCGGAGGTATAAAACATCATCCTTCAACTCATCACAAATGGGCAGCCCATCATCTTCTTGTTGCTCCCTCTCCATGCGCGAAAGGTGATCCGCAACCACATTCTCGGCTCCCTTCTTGTCCCGGATCTCCACATGAAATTGTTGTAAAGAGAGGACCCATCGGAGGAGGCGTGGTTTGGATTCCTTCTTCGAAATTAGGTACTTAATGGCAGCATGGTCGGTATAAACAATCGTTTTGGAACCAATGAGGTAGTACCAAAATTTCTCAAATGCATGAACAATGGCTAGGAACTCTTTCTCTGTAGTGGTGTAGTTCCTTTGTGCTTCATTTAAGGTCTTGGACATGTAATAGATCACGTGAACCCCCTTTTCAACTCGTTGCCAAAGAACACCTCCAATAGCCGTATCACTAGCATCGCACATCAACTCAAAAGGTAGATCCCACCGTGGTCCTTGCACAATCGGTGCCGAAATCAAAGCTTTCTTAAGTGTGTTAAAAGCTTGTAGGCACTCTTTGTCCAACTTGAAGTCGACTTCCTTTTGCAATAAGGCAGTCAAAGGCTTGGCTATAAGAGAGAAATCTTTTATGAATCGCCGGTAGAACCCCGCATGCCCTAGGAATTGTCTTACCCTTTTGCATTGACCGGTGGTGGTAGCTTTGCTATAACTTCAACCTTTGCTTTGTCCACCTCTATGCCTGCATTTGAGATCTTGTGACCGAGGACAATACCTTCTTAACCCATGAAGTGACACTTCTCCCAGTTCAGGACTAAATTAACTCTCTCACACCGTTGTAGGCACTTCCCCAAGTTCACTAGGCAATCATCAAAGGAGGCTCCCCCAACAGAAAAATCGTCCATGAAAAACCTCCATCTCGGCCTCCAACATGTCCCCAAAAATGCTCATCATACACCGTTGAAAGGTGCCCGGTGCATTGCAAAGTCAAAAAGGCATTCTCCTGTAGGCAAAAGTACCATATGGACAAGTAAAAGTCGTCTTCTCTTGGTCATCCGGGTTTATAGGTATTTGGAAAAAACCCGAATAACCGTCAAGAAAGCAATAATACTTATGCCTAGTTAGTCTTTCGAGCATTTTATCAATAAAAGGGAGGGGAAAATGGTCCTTTTTGGTAGATGCGTTTAGACGTCTATAGTCTATGCACATCCGCCAGCCGGTCACCGTTCTAGTTGAGATGAGCTCACCATTCTCATTCTCAACTACAGTCATTCCCCCCTTCTTAGGGACAACATGCACAGGGGAAACCCATCTAGAGCTTGAAATGGGGAAGATGATACCTGCATCAAGAAGTTTGGTGATCTCTTTCTTCACCACCTCCCCCATTTAAGGATTGAGTTTCCTCTGCCTCTCAATAGAAGGCCTCGCACCATCCTCGAGAGTTATGTGATGCATACATATAGCGGGGCTAATACCCTTGAGGTTATCAATGGTATAGCCTATGGCACTTTGATGCTCTCTCAATACATCACACAACTTCCGAGTTTGATCCGCATCTAAAGAAGAATTCACAATGACAGGATAAGTTGAATTAGGGCCAAGAAATTCGTACCTTAGATGTAATGGTAGAGGTTTCAATTCAATTTTAGGGGCCTCGTTTACCTCTTTTGTGGTGGCCTCAGCAAGTGCATACATGGGTGTAATTTCCTTGAAACCGTTATCACCATCATCTTCCTCTAGCATTTTCTCCTCTTTGTACCTGCTCTCATCGGTATCACTTGGCTCAAGATCATGGTTAGTAGAAAGCAATAGTGTATGCATACTAGAGACAATCGAATCAATAGTGTCAATCATCATGCAGTTTTCGGAAGTAGACAAAGGATATTGCATGCTTTTGTTCAGATCAAATTCAAGGACCTCCTCTCCTACCTTTAAAGAAATCTTGGCACTCTTCACATCAATGAGAGCACCAGAGGTAGCTAGGAAAGGTCGCCCAAGAATATTAGGTATATGATTATCTTCATCCATTTCCAAAACTACAAAATCCACAAGTATCACAAATTTCCCAACTCGTAGGGGAACATCTTCTACCTTACCCTTAGGAAAGCTGATCGAACGATCTGCTAACTGTAGGGTAATGTTGGTAGGAAGAAGTTCTCCTACCCCTAATCTTTGATATACAAAATATGGCATAAGACTAACACTAGCCCCAAGATCACACAATGCATTATCAATTTTCATTTTGTTAATAGCATAAGGGATTGAGAAATTACCTGGGTCTCCCAATTTGGGAGGCATCTTGTTCATGATGATTGCACTACAATTCGCGGTGAGGTTAACAGTTTCCACCCCATCACAATTCCTCCTGCCACTCAACATATCTTTCAAAAACCTAGCATAGTTAGGCATTTGTTTTATAGCGTCGGTGAATGGTATGGAAAGGTGAATTTGCTTCAAAGTATCTAAAAACTTACCGAATTGAACATCCAACTTATGTCTCACAAACTTATGGGGGTAAGGAAGTTTTGGCAATAGATTGGGTTCTTTGACTTGTGTTACTTCCTTTTCATTTAAGACCTCTACAGTTTTATCATTCTCTCCGGTCCTCTCCTCCTCACTCTCTATAACAGTATCAGTGGTAGGTGATTAGGGGATTTTGCTCCCACCAATCGGAATGCGCCACGTGGGCCAATCAGGTCCTGCCAAGTGTCCCCCAGTTGGAACTGTCAGGGCTTGCCACGTGGCACGCGCTTATTCGTCCACCTTGGACCTGTTATGTCATGACATGTGGCATACTCCATGCCTAATGGAGAAACCGGCCACCCAGGCCCAACTTCCGAGGGAAGCTCAATCGGCCCTAGGTTAACCTAAACCTAGGATGGGCACGTTTCCCAAGGTTATAAATACCTCCCTTAATCCTCATTAAGGGGGATTACGAAAAAACACATTAATTACACACAGTAATAACCGGCTGATCTCGCTAACAAAGCAGATTACCTACATTAAACACTCTCACCTAGAGAGACCCAATCACTTTAATTTCCGCATTAATTACTCCTTAATCAAGTTCTAACTTGACCGTTGGAGGCGGAGCTCCCACCACCAGGAGTCTCCGTTATTTTGCAGGTACAGGCGTCCGGTTCCAGTCTCGGAATTGTAACTCTCCCGCAGGACATCAGAAAACCCCGAAACAGTAGGTGTAGTCACAGATTGACTCCTAGGGGGTACTACTTCATCGCTCCCCCTCAATGTCTTTCCACTCCTAGTGGTGATAGCATTTACAGAGTTTTTAGGGTCAATACCTTGAGGTGGGAGTTTTGACACTCCAACCCCATCCTTTATAGCACTAGCCAACTGAGAAATCTGGGTTTCAAGCATTTTATTATGTGTCATCACTTCATTAAACTTTTTGTCACTGGTGGCCATGAAAGTGTTGAACATTTTGGTCTGTGCTTCCATCATCTCCTCCAAACTAGTCCTTTGCGATGGTCCTTGAGCATTGTAGTTGTCATTAGAGGCTCGGGAGCCACGCGCATTAGACTGTTGGGGATTTTGATTTTGGAAGTTGTTCCTGTTACCATTATTATTCCAATTTCCCCTGTTATCGGCATTCATGTTCTGATTGTATTGCCCTTGATTACCTGCATTTTGTTGGTAATTATTCTGATTACGAAAATTACCATGTTGATTATAAGACCCTTGGGGATTTTGGTCCCTTTGGTTCCTGTTTCCCCACTGGTTTTGCTGTTGGTAGTCAGAATTATTACCCTGTTGATTATAATTGTTCCCTCTTTGATTGGGTGGTAAATATCTATTATTGTCATTCCTAGGTCTATTATCATAAGACAAGGCATTGACTTGTTCATTATCACACTCATTACAATCATTATAGTTTGATTGAAATTGGGAATCTACGTTACAGGCAGAGGTATCATGGTCATAAGACCCACAGTTTTCACAGAATATACATCCAGCAGGCATATTATTAGAGTTAGAGTGCATACCTGCTCCCTTAGAATAGGATGGAAGATTTCGATGCGGTGGATCGTTGAGCTTCTCTTTGATAATTGACATTTCCTTACCTAGATTTACAATTTGCGATGTCAAATTCCCGATTGCATTAAGATGGTCTACCGAATAGACCGCTCCTCCACTCTTGCTTATGGCCTCTCGCTCTCCATCTTGCCAATCCATGTGGTGTCGTACCACATCTTCTATGATATCAATGACTTCTTCTTCGGTTTTGTTCATAATGGGGCCACCTGCTCCCGCATCCAAACTGGTCTTCCCTTGAGGACTCAATCCTCCATAGAAAATCTGTAAAACTTGATATGTTGGGATTCCGTGGTGTGGGCACTCTCTTTCATACTCCTTGTACCTTTCCCATGCTTCGTAGATTGACTCCCAACTCCTTTGCCGAAATCCCTGGATCAAAGCTCTAGCATCGGCCGTCTTCTTTTGGGAATAAAATCTTCCCAAGAATGTTGTCGTGACATCATCCCAAGTGTGTAGAGAGTTCAGCTTCACCTCCTTCTCTAACCATTCGAGAGCTCTCCCAATAAGTGAAAAGGGGAAAAGCTTCAATCTCACGAACTCTTGATTCACCCCATTAACCTTGATGGTATTGCAGTACTTCTCAAATTCGTTCAAATGAGCCAAAGGGCTCTCATGCTTGGAACCACTAAACTGCCTTCTCTCGATGAGGGTGATCATAGCCGGCCGGATCTCGAAATCATTGGCCTCAGTAGTGGGTGGAGCAATCCCACTTGAAGCTCTATACGCCCCAGGAGTTCCCAACTCCTTAAGGGGTCGTGGTGCTGGCCGATTGGGTTGGCACGGTATGTCTGCCATTGGAACCTGTTGTGTGTTGTGTTCCTCCCTTGAGAGTTTGATGACGTCAATCGAGATTTACGATTGCTCTTCAAAGTTCTTTCGATTTCTGGATCGAAGGGTATTAATTCTCTCTGTTTAGACCTGCGCATACACACTAACCAAACCAATTAAATAGCAGGGCTACAAGTGTAGCCAAAAGGGAAATATCTTTTTGTGCTTTTTTTTATGATGAACTAGACTCAAGAAATCAAAAAGCAATTAACAAACACCGTTCCCCGGCAACGGCGCCATTTTGACAAGGGTTAAAATGGTCGCTACAATCTAACTCTCAATCAAACAATACTTATACGAACACCCTATAACCAAGTACAATGACAAATAAAGGTTCGGTCCACGAGGAACGAGAGTAATTGCAAATCAATCTTAAACCTAAGCTAGTTCGAAATCAATGGAAAATGGTGTTCTAAAATAATACTAATAAGATGGAATAAATCAATAAACTAAGACACTAGGGAGAACGGGAATTCACCAAACCATTGGTAACTACGCAACAAGGAATCACAGAGACAAACGGGATATGTAAAGACTATATGTCTGATCAATATCATGTGATAGGAAGACAACGGGCAATACTAAGCTTGGATTTCTCATGCACTTAACATTACTCGATACATAATCAAACCACATTCAATAATGAAATACTCAATTCACAATCTCTTGTTCAAATCAAGGATATCATGCAATCAAATTCAAGATTCTAGGTTAGCTACTCCTATTATAATGAATTAACATGCAATCGCATATAATCAATTTAATCACAATCCGTTTATCAAAATCAATCCTCAATTACATAGATTACCTAGGCCGGGTTTCATCCTGAAACCCTAGCTAGGAGACTACTCACACATATTCATAATCAAAGCAATAATGAATTCCAAAAGCATAATAGATATAAACATGAATTCTGATTAAGGAATAATAAAGCTTGATTAATAAACAAGAATGAATAATACCAATTGTATTGATGCGAATCAATGGAAAAGTTCAGAACTTTGATATCCGTCGTCAATGAATAATACAAAGAATTTTCGCAAATCTTGCTTCAAATCAATACAAGAAAACTAAAATCTCTAGGAAATTCTCTAAGAAAACTAATGAATCTCTAATACTAAGAACGTTCTCCAATAACTCTCTACAAAGGCTCTCAAAACTATTTCTAAAAACTGTCTTTGAATCCTCTTAAAGTCGGGCCTTATATACGTCTTCTAATTTGGAGAAGTCAAGCGCGCAGTTAACCCAGGATCAGCACGGCCGTGCTGTATTTGGCACGGTCGTGCTAGCTTGTCAGTAAGTAAACCGGGTTTCTTCTTCAAATTGGCACGGCCGTGCTATATATAGCACGGCCGTGCAGCTTCATGGCACGGCCGTGCTTAAAATGACACGGCCGTGCTCAATATGCTCTAGCACGGGGCTCATACTGAAGCTGACACGGGCACGGGCAACATCTGGCACGGCCGTGCTAATGGCCTGCACGGCCGTGCGGGTGCGTGGATACTGACACGGCCGTGCTATTGGCTTGCACGGCCGTGCTGCCTTGCCTGGGGTTGCTTGCTTATAGGCCAGCACGGGTGTGCCTATGGTAACACGGCCGTGCTGCCTGTGCTATGTAATCAATGCACGGCACTTGAACTTCCTTAACTCCTCGGACTCCGGTCAAGGCTAGCTCGGTTACGCATCAAGGGCTCGGGATCCGATTAAACTCGGTTGATATTACCTGAAAACACATCAAAAACAAACCGAAAACCCGTGAAGCACGTAATATGGGGAACGTAAGCATAACAAGGTAATAATCGGCCAAAGCGGCCCCAAATACATCCAAAATCATCCTAAAATATGCTCTAAAGCGCGCCCTAAAGTGTGCTTGTCACAAACTCATTCAAACAAAGCTTTTTGAATCATATGAAAGTCAAATGCATTCCACAAAGCTAATTGAATTAAATGAAAGTCAAAAGCATTCTACAAAGTTTATTGAATCAATTGAAAGTGAAAAGCATTCAAACAAAGCTAATTGAATCAATTGAAAGTCAAACACATTCAAACAAAGCTAATTAAATCAAATTCAAGTCTAATGCATTCTACAAAGCTAATTAAATCAAATGAAAGTAAAAAACATTCAAACAAAACGTTTTGAATCAAATGAAAGTCAAACAAATTCAAACAAAGCTTTTTGAATCAAATGAAAGTCAAATGCATTCAACAAAGCTGATTGAATCAAATGAAAGTCAAATGCATTTTTAAAAAGCTAATTGAATCAAATGAATGTCAAATGAATTTTTAAAAAGCTAATTGAATCAAATGAAAGTCAAACACATTAAAACAAATCTAATTGAATCAAATGAAAGTCTAATGCATTCTACAAAACTAATTGAATCAAATAAAAGTCAAACACATTCAAACAAAGCTTTTTGAATCATATGAAAGTCAAATGCATTCAACAAAGCTAATTGAATCAAATGAAAGTTAAATTCATTCTACAAAGCTAATTGAATCAAATGAAAGTCAAACTCATTCAAACAAAGCTAATTAAATCAAATGAAAGTCTAATGCTTTCTACAAAGCTAATTGAATCAAATGAAAGTCAAATGGATTCTGTTTCGGGGTTTTCTGATGTCCTGCGGGAGAGTTACAATTCCGAGACTGGAACCGGACGCCTGTACCTGCAAAATAACGGAGACTCCTGTGAGCTCCGCCTCCAACGGTCAAGTTAGTATCAGATTAAGGAGTAATTAATGCGGAAATTAAAGTAATAAGGTCTCTCTAGGTGAGAGTGTTTAATGTAGGTAATCTGCTTTGTTAGCGAGATCAGCCGGTTATTAGTGTGTTCCGTAATGTTTTTTGCGTGTCCCCTTAATGAGGATTAAGGGAGGTATTTATAACCTTGGGAAACGTGTCCATCCTAGGTTTAGGTAAACCTAGGGCTGATTGGGCTTCCCTCGGAAGTTGGGCCTGGGTGGCCGGGTTCTCCATTAGGCATGGAGTATGCCACATGTCGTGACATAACATGTCCAAGGTAGACGAATAAGCGCGTGCCACGTGGCAAGTCCTGACAGTTCCAACTAGGAGACACTTGGCAGGACCTGATTGGTCCACTTGGCGCATTCCGATTGGTGGGAGCAATATCCCCTAATCATTTGCCCCTCACAGGTGGCACGTGACTGGTCACGTGTTACCTGTGACAGGTGTCGCACAGTAACGGGCGACGACCTGCTACAGGTGTTAGTCGGCGAAAGGACGAGAGATTTTCCCGCCCAAATTTTGAATTCTAGAAGTGACCGTTCGCCTTCTCACTTCGCCTATATAAGGGAGAGTTGCCTTGAGTCATTTTCACACTTTGAGAACTATTTGAGAACATTCGGACCCCTGAACTTGCTCTGACATTTTGGACTTTTTCTGCCTACCGCCTGTTCTGACAAGCCGACTACACAGGATTTTCAGAACTTCATCAACCGTCACTCGTTCAGGTAACTCAGTTCTCTTACTCTTAATTTTCTTTTTTTTTTTCTGAAATGGCACCACGGAAGCACACGACACGACCTAGGTTAGTGATCAGCCGGTCACCGGGGACGGCTGAATCTAGGACTAGGAGTGCCGCCTGCCCTTTTCCGGACCCATCTTTGCCCTTTATACAAAGTCCGACTGTATCTGTGTCTATGCAGAGCAGGATGGCCAGAACGAAAAAGACAGCTAGGATCTCAAATTCAGACGGCTCCTCCCACAGGGTGCCGATTAGTGAAACATCTGACCAGGCGCCAGATGTTGAAGTGAGACAAGGCGGCCTGGATGCCGGCAATTCTGTGGGGGGAGTCATAGTGACCCCTTCCAATTTAACAGTTAACAAATCTGCTCCTTTTCAAAGAGAGGAGGCGGGCCCCTCCGGGAGAGGGGAGGAGTCGTCCTTTTCAGACTCGTCCGAGGACGATTCCTCGTCAAGCTCTTCTGGCCATGCTTCTTTGGGTACAGAAGAGAAAAACAGCCGCCTGCAAGAGGCGAGACTTTCTCACACAGTTGAGAAGGGGGACAATTGGGCGGAACCATCTGCCTCTTACCGAGAGCTAAATACCCCCTACTACTGCACGGTACCTCGGGGCCGAATCACAGCCATGCAAGAGAAAGTGGAGAGCTTTATTTCCAACCACACCATGGGCCCCGATTTTCTAGTGTTTGTGCCGGATCCAGAAGACACAGTCGTCTGGCCGGCTGGTTCTAGTTACGAAAGCTCCTGCTTTGGCTGCTACGAGGCGGCCATCAAGGCAGGGCTTCGCTTCCCATTACATCCGGCTGTTCAGCGGATTTTGGATGGGTATGAGTTGGGGTTATGGCAGTTAGCCCCAAACTCCTGGGTCAACGTACTCGGCTATGTGGCCGGGTGCGAACTGCACGGGGTGGAGCCGAGCTTCGAGGCTTTCGCCCACATGAACTATCTCAGCCGGACCCCTAAGTCAGGCGGTACCGGCTGGTATCAATTGAAAAGCCACAGGGGCTACCTCATGACGAGAGGTAAAGCAAAAAAGTGGAAGGACTGGCGGAACAAGCCACAGGGGCTACCTTCCTCATCATTGAGAGTTCTGACATTGAGCAGAACAAGCGCTTCAATAAGTGGAACAGGAATCTGCCCCTTCTTGCAGGCGGTTGTAGCATGCCGCCTGTTCCCCCCAAGGCTAAGAAAGAGATCCTTGACAAAGGACTCTTTAAAGTAGAGTCGAGGGTCGACTCTACTTCAGGGGTACGAGAGCAAATACCCCTGCACTGCGTCCCGAGCTTCAAGTGGCTCTATGACGAGTACTTTTTGGCCGCCTGGGGCCTCAGCAGTCGGTGCTCAAGAGGTAGTCGGCCTGTCGAATACTCTGTTGTTTCATACATTTGTTGTTTATCTTTTATTAACTTTGCCGTTTGTTTTTGCAGCTGACGCCATGAGCAAAATCACCGCCTCCAAGACTGCGGCGGCCATGTTGCGGGCCTCTATTATGCAACAAGCTTCAACCGACTCCTCCAAGAAGGGGGCACCCTTGGTGAGCTCCGAACCTTTCACCCTCTTTTTGGAGTGTTTATGCTTATACTGACTTTTTTCTTCTTTTTTAGACGGGTGCTCCAAGAGCTTCATCTTCCCAACAGCCGGACCCCAAGGCCCGGAAGACGACTGTTGGGAGCTCTCCTGGTTCTTCCAGGAAACAGGTGGCGGCTGAGAAACAGCCGGCCACTTCTTCTAAAGCTCCAACTGGGCCGCCTAGAGGTATGAAGTTGTCCTTGTAAATTTTAGACTTGCTCCTTTTTTACTAAGTCTAATCCGTTTGTTTATGCTTGATGCAGCCGGCCCCCAGGGGCCTGACTTGGTAGAGATGGCCAAGTCTATGATCAGGGCAGTTCCTCCGGCTGAAAGGGAGGCGGTCAGGGGTGTCAGCACCCTTGACCTTGACGGGATTGCAGGGGTCCTTGCTGAGGTATACTTAGCATATTTTTGAGTATTTGAATTTTCTGGACGCCTGTTTTCTTTTTTGTTTGGAAACTGACGCCTGTTTTTTTTTTGTTTTTTACTTAGGCCCTGCTCCGAGTTAACGGCCTTCGCAAGCCGCTTGATCGGAAAAAAAAAGAGGTAAAGGCTGCAAAAGCTATGGCCGCCTCTGGCTGTGATAAGGCAATGTTTCAAATTGCCCAAAATGAAGTACTGACCATTGATATTCTTTATTATCAGGCGCAGGCTACCGCCGCTGTTCGGGCTCAGTTAGAGGCGGCCCAGAAGAAGAATGACGAGCTGGAGGCGACCACCACAAATCTCCAGGCCGAGCTGAAACCTCTTCGCCTGAAAATGTACTCTTACGAAGCCATGGAGAAATCCTTGGCGAGCGTAAAGGAACGCCTGGTGACCCAGGAGAAGAGTCTTACCCAAGAGCTCTCGGAAAAGGCCGAGCAAGAGAAGAAAGAGTTGGTCCGGGAGATGATGGAAGACTCCGCTCAAATCCAGCGCATGACCTGGGGCCGCCTCTTCCCCAGTGCCGACTTTGCCTCTTGGGAAAGAACGTACCTCCAGTGCTCGGATGCCTATAATCAACAGATCCTGGCGGCTGCTGAAGAAGAGGCGTTGGGGGAGGAGTCGGAGGAGGAGGAGCCGGTAGTGGCGCTTGTGCCGCTTGGGGGTAAGGCATCAAAAAAGGATGCAGATGAAGCCGAGTCCAGCAAGAAGAGTGCTGACCAGGCGGCAGCTGCTAATACTGAACTGCCCCCTTCTTAAGCTTTATGTATTCTTTCCACGGCCTGCGTGCCGTTTGCTTTGTATTTACCCGGACAGGGGGCCGGGGCTTTGAATATTTTGCTGGTCTTCAATGACCGACTTATTTTTAATGAATTTTTGTTTTGCTTCAAATTTGTCTAAGTATACCATATCTAATATCCAATTGTTTACTAGACCGACTGTTTTACATGGCCGAACGTTGCAGACAGGTACAGATAGTTAGTACGCCGCCTATGCCCCTGGACGACTGGTTGTCTGTTTCCAGGATAGACGATCAGTCGGCCATTTATCCAATCGGTATTCGAACTATTTTGTCTGGATCCTTTTTAGGCAGGCGGGCCTGTCTTTTTGTAATTTTAACCAAGTAGGAAAGTTGTCTGACCAAGTAAATAAAGTATTACCTAGTCGTCAAGGAATTGAGTAGTAGAGAAAACAAGCGGCGGGCACCGGTTGTTTTCCTTTATTGCCAATGTTGTTGGCTTTTGACTCATAATTTTTTAACCTAGCAAGAGTAGTGATTGAGGGCCTCTGCTTGTTAAAACAGGCGGACGACTCATACCTTTTAGGCTCCATACTAAGTTTGAGTGACTATTAAGTTAACATAGGAGTTACTTAGTCTTCGTCACAATCTAGATTGAGTAGTAGAGGTACCAGGCGGCGGAGGACGGCTGATCCCCTTGATTTGCCAATGTTTGTTGGCTATTAACTCAATAGGTTACCTAGTAGGAATAGGGGTTTGAGTGCTCCTGTTTGTTAAAAACAGGCGGACGACTCAAACCTTTCAGGTTCCATACCAAATTTGAGGGAGTGACTTATGAGATAACGTTGGAGTTACTCAGTCGCCGTCACTTTTGTTTGAGAAGTAGAGGTACCAGGCGGCGAAGGCCGGCTAGACCCCTTGATTCGCCAATGTTTGTTGGCTATTAACTCAATAGGTACCCCCTGTATTTATCCCAAGTAATACAGGCGGTCATCTGACTCAGATGTCAACTGCTACCACTGGTTTGGTTAGTGATAGAGTTATCCTTGTCTCAAAACGGCTACGTGGTTGCCCTTGGGGACAGTCATATAGGTGCCGTGTAATTAGTTTATAGAACAATGTTCCACCCAAAAGGGAGCTGCTCTCTGCGACGAATTTCATCCGAATGGATGCCTTCGGACGCCTGCTATGATGTTGGGACAGGTCGTATTAGTTTTGTAGATTTGATCAGTTGGCTTGGCGCCTGGTCTGATCATTCGGCCTGTGGCCTTGGTAAGTTCTTGGTGAACGTAGGTGCTAAGTAAAAGGAGGGTAGCCGCCTGTTAGGCACAGGGTCGGCCAGGCCCTAATCTTTTTAGCCAAGTATTGTGAGTAAAATACTCAATGGAGAGTAGCCGACTGTAAAGGTACAGACGACATGCCCCTCTGAAGATAGAGTGAAAAACTTAATGGAGAGTAGCCGACTGTTTGTTAGTAAGCGTGCCCCTCTTAGTACAAATTGAATAGCAAGTGCACTTTTATTAAGTAGCTCTTGACTATTTACATCATTCAAAAGAAATATTTCTTAAGATTATCTATATTCCAAGTTCGAGGCAACGGTTGTCCGTCTGGTGTCTCCAGACGGTAGGTACCGTTCCTGACTTCCTCATAGATTCGGTAGGGTCCTTCCCAGTTGGGAGTTAGTTTGCCAGACTCATTAGCCCTACCAACTGCTTCCATTTTTCTAAGTACAAAGTCCCCTACTTTGAGTGGACGCCTGTGTACTTTTTTGTTGTATGACCTAGTCATTCTCAGGCGATAGATCTCATGGCGCAAGACAGCATTGCCCCTCTTTTCAGGAAGTGAGTCTAATGCCAGGCGCATGGCTTCCCAGTTTGCCTCTTCGTCATATAGCATCACTCGAAGAGTCGGCTCGTAGTGTTCTATTGGAAGAACAGCTTCCGCACCGTAAGTTAGGAGGAATGGAGTTTCTCCAGTCGCCCGTTTTTCAGTCGTCCTAATGGCCCAGAGAACATGTGGTAGTTCATCCGCCCATAGGCCGCCTGCTCGTTCAATCTTTTTCTTGAGACCGTCTGAGATGATTTTATTAAAGGCTTCTACCTGGCCGTTTGCTTGTGGACGGCCGACAGATGCAAAGTAGTTTGCAATTCCTTGATCACCCAACCAGCTTTTGAGAACAGGCGTCTCAAATTGGGGACCATTATCAAAAACCATAGACATGGGAACCCCGAACCGAGTGATGACATTTTTCCAAATGAATGAAATTACATCTTTCGTCTTGATTCCCTTTACAGCCTCCGCCTCTACCCATTTAGTGAAGTAGTCGACGGCAACAAGTATGTACCTCCTTCCGCCTGTAGCAGGCGTATATGGACCCAGAATGTCCATGCCCCACTTAGCAAACGGTAGTGGGCTGTGAATGGTAGTGAGGTCAGTAGCCGGACGGTGAATTAGTTTGCCAAACCTTTGGCACTTGTCACATTTTTTCACCATCTCCATTGCATCTGCTTCCAAAGTAGGTAAAAAGTAGCCCTGCCACCTTGCCCTTTGAGCAAGCATCCTACCACCTATATGAGAAGCACAGTAACTAGAGTGAAGATCATCTAGTATCTCTCGTCCCTTTTCTGGAGTAACACACTTTAAGAAGGGTTGAAGGTACCCCCTCTTGTGAAGTTCTCCCTTTATCATTTCAAAACAGGTGGCTCGTTTTTTCAGTGCTGCCGCCTGTTGAGGATCATCCGGCAGTGTACTGTTTGTCAGATATGCCCTGATTGAATCCATCCAGGTTGAGCTTCTGTCTAGGATTCCAATAGGGTTTTCCTCGATGCTTCTCTTCTCCATTACTTCCCAAAAAACAGTTCGAGGAGTATCAGAGGAGGCGGATGATGCTAATTTTGACAGTGCATCCGCCTGGTTGTTTTCTGATCTCGGCACTTGGATCAGATGGAAATCCTCAAGGGAGCCGACTGCTTGTCAGACCGCCTGTAAATACTTGATCATGGCCGGATAGGTTGCTTCGTATTCGCCATTGTACTGACTCACTATCAATTGTGAATCGGAACAGGCGTCTATTTTTCTTGCCCCTGCCGCCTTGCACATGCGGATCCCGGCTAGTAAAGCTTCATATTCTGCCTCATTGTTTGAAGCCTGAAAACAGAAGCGTAGAGCATACTCGAACCTGTCGCCCTCTGGCGACTAACATATGACGCCTGCTCCACAACCATTTGAAGTAGAGCTTCCGTCCACATATACCTTCCATACTTGGTCTGGAACTTGAGAGTCAGGAGGACGAGTCATCTCTACAATAAAGTCGGCAAAGGCTTGCCCCTTCACTGCTTTTCTAGGCTCGAAAGTAACTTCGAGGCTCTGTATTTCTATGGCCCATTTGATCATTCGGCCTGACGACTCCATGATGGTCAGCGGCCGCTTGATAGGTTGGTCTGTATACACGACGACTGTATGTGCCAAAAAGTAGGGCTTCAATTTTTTAACAGCCATGAAGAGTGCACGACCAAATTTCTCCACTAGGGGATACCTCAACTCGGCATTTTTCAGTACGTGACTGACAAAGTAGACCGGGAGCTGACAGCCGTCCCTTTCAGCAAGGAGAACAGCGCTTAACGCATGATCAGAGACGGCCAGGTACATGTAGAGAACCTCTTTGGGCAAAGGGCTGACCAGCCTCGGCACGGAATGCAAGTGAACTTTTAATTTCTGGAAAGCGGCCTCAGCATCCGGCCCCCATTCAAACCTTGCCTTTTTCTTAATTGCCTGGAAAAAGTATAGGCATTTGTCGCCTGATCGGCTTAGAAATCTTCCCAAGGCCGCCAGACAACCTGTTAACTTCTGAACCTCTCGGATGGTACGAGGCGACTGCATGTCAATGACCGCCTGCACCTTCTCAGGGTTCGCTTCTATTCCTCTCTGATTGATAAGGAATCCGAGAAATTTCCCAGACTCTACTCCAAATACACATTTCTTGGGATTGAGCATGACATGGTGCCGCCTGAGTGTGGCGAAAGTTTCTCGGAGGTCCGACATATGATCTTTCTGAAGTTTAGTCTTGACAATCATATCATCAATATATGCCTCGACGTTTCTCCCAATCTGATCAAAGAACACAGTGTTTATCATTCGTTGGAAGGTAGCCGGGGCATTCTTAAGACCAAACGGCATGACCGTGTAACAGTATAACCCCTGATCAGTGACGAAGGCCGTCTTCTCCTGATCTTTCTTCCATAAGGGAATTTGATGGAAACCAGAATAGGCGTCCATGAAACTCATCAAGGCATGGCCGGCTGTTGAGTCGACCAGGTTATCAATTTTAGGCAGAGGGTAACTGTCTTTGGGGCACGCCTTGTTTAAGTCTGTGTAGTCTACACACATTCGCCAGGTGCCATTCGGCTTTTTAACAAGCACCACATTTGCAACCCAGTCTGGGAAGTAACATTGCCGAATGAACCCTGCATCAAGTAATTTTTTAACTTCGGCGGCTGCCGCCTGACTTCTTTCTTCGCCATGGTTCCGCTTCTTTTCCCGTACCGGCTTCTTTTTCGGATCCACGGCGAGTTTATGTACCGCCAGATCAGGACTAATGCCTGGCATTTCATGGACTTCAAATGCAAAGATGTCCTTGTATTCTTTCAATAGGTTGTGAAAGTCGTCACCAAGGTTTCTCAGAGCAGTCGTCCCAACTTTGACTGTTCGGTCAGGACGTGAGTCGTCTAAGATCAGGTCCGCATGCTCACCAGCCGGCTGAGGGCGGAACTCATCCGGCCGCTCCTCTGCCAATGATTGCTATTTTCTTGCTTTTCTTGCGGACTCTATCTGGGACGCCTTTCTCTTTTTGCCGCCTGCTTCTTGAACAGGCGCACTCTTCTTGACATTGTCAAGGTCTGTTTTTTCACCACTTGACCCAGTGGCCATAACAGTGGGGTTGACATCCGAGAGATAGCACTCTCGGGCCATCGTCTGATCTCCCCTTAGGGAGCCGACTGTTCCATTATCCCTCTCAAACTTGAGCAACATAAGAGACGGGATTATAACAGCCTTGGAATTATTCAGGGTTGGTCGACCCAAAATCATGTTGTAGGCCGAGAGTTCCTCTACTACTAGGAACCGGACTACCATGTGTCGTCCTTCCCCTTTTTCGCCCAGGCGAATGGGTAAATCTACTCGTCCCAGTGGGTGGACGACTCCTCCTCCAAACCCTACTAAAGGGTGGGAGGCCGGATGTATGCAGTCAGTCTGATATTTCAGTTTCGACAGACATTTGCTGCTGATGAGATCTGAGGAGCTCCCGGTATCTATGAGGATTCGGCCAACTCTCTGGTTGGCCACTTTACATTCAATAACGAGAGGGTCGTCATGCGGCCCCCTTACCCCTCCTAGATCCTCTTCAGTGATGACAATCTCAGGAAATGTATATTTGGACGGCCGTTCTTGGTGAACGGAATTTACATCTAACCGCCTTATATTATCTTTGTTGCCCCTAATAGTGGGGCCGCCTCCTGAGAAGCCGCCTGCAATGGTGTAGACGACTGCATCATCTGTATCGGAGCTGTCGGCCTGTTCATTCTTTTTGGCCGACAACTTTTTTGAGGAAGTGTTCCCCGTAGATTTCTTGACATAAGTGTCAAGATCACCTTGCTCAGCCAGGCGGTCTAGGTACCGCATAAGACTGATGCAGTCATTGGTGTGATGACCAACGTCATCATGATAAGCACAGATTTTATCTTGGTTCCGGTTGTTTGCAGAACCCTTCATGGGGACCGGCTTCTCAATTGAGATCCGTCCCTTGATTTCTTTTAGGATAAACTGGTTATCCTTGTTAAACGCATACTTTGGGGAGTATGGTTTCAATTCTTTTTTCTTTTTCTGGGCCGGCTGTTTAGAGGAATCAGCCGCCCAGACCTCTTTTCTTTTCTCATCTTTGTTTGACGACTGTTTCTGTCGTCCTTCTCTTTTGTCGAACCTTTTCCCATCCGATTGTTTTATCGTACAAAGATCAGTCGCCTGTATATAGGCTTCTGCTTCAATCAAGGCCTCTTGAAGAGTCGCCACCCTTTTTCGCTCCCACCAATCGGAATGCTTCAATCAAGGGACGGATCTCAATGACTGCATCAGTCTTATGCGGTACCTAGACCGCCTGGCTGAGCAAGGTGATCTTGACACTTATGTCAAGAAATCTACGGGGAACACTTCCTCAAAAAAGCTGTCGGCCAAAAAGAATGAACAGGCCGACAGCTCCGATACAGATGATGCAGTCGTCTACACTATTGCAGGCGGCTTCTCAGGAGGCGGCCCCACTATTAGGGGCAACAAAGATAATATAAGGCGGTTAGATGTGAATTCCGTTCACCAAGAACGGCCGTCCAAATATACATTTCCTGAGATTGTCATCACTGAAGAGGATCTAGGAGGGGTAAGGGGGCCGCATGACGACCCTCTCGTTATTAAATGTAAAGTGGCCAACCAGAGAGTTGGCCGAATCCTCACAGATACCGGGAGCTCCTCAGATCTCATCAGCAGCAAATGTCTGTCGAAACTGAAATATCAGACTGACTGCATACATCCGGCCTCCCACCCTTTAGTAGGGTTTGGAGGAGGAGTCGTCCACCCACTGGGACGAGTAGATTTACCCATTCGCCTGGGCGAAAAAGGGGGAGGACGACACATGGTAGTCCGGTTCCTAGTAGTAGAGGAACTCTCGGCCTACAACATGATTCTGGGTCGACCAACCCTGAATAATTCCAAGGCTGTTATAATCCCGTCTCTTATGTTGCTCAAGTTTGAGAGGGATAATGGAACAGTCGGCTCCCTAAGGGGAGATCAGACGATGGCCCGAGAGTGCTATCTCTCGGATGTCAAGCCCACTGTTATGGCCACTGGTTCAAGTGGTGAAAAAACAGACCTTGACAATGTCAAGGAGAGTGCGCCTGTTCAAGAAGCAGGCGGCAAAAAGAGAAAGGCGTCCCAAACAGAGTCCGCAAGAAAAGCAAGAAAATAGCAATCATTGGCAGAGGAGCGGCCGGTTGAGTTCCGCCCTCAGCCGGCTGGTGAGCATGCGGACCTGATCTTAGACGACTCACGTCCTGACCGAACAGTCAAAGTTGGGACGACTGCTCTGAGAAACCTTGGTGACGACTTTCACAACCTATTGAAAGAATACAAGGACATCTTTGCATTTGAAGTCCATGAAATGCCAGGCATTAGTCCTGATCTGGCGGTACATAAACTCGCCGTGGATCCGAAAAAGAAGCCGGTACGGAAAAAGAAGCGGAACCATGGCGAAGAAAGAAGTCAGGCGGCAGCCGCCGAAGTTAAAAAATTACTTGATGCAGGGTTCATTCGGCAATGTTACTTCCCAGACTGGGTTGCAAATGTGGTGCTTGTTAAAAAGCCGAATGGCACCTGGCGAATGTGTGTAGACTACACAGACTTAAACAAGGCGTGCCCCAAAGACAGTTACCCTCTGCCTAAAATTGATAACCTGGTCGACTCAACAGCCGGCCATGCCTTGATGAGTTTCATGGACGCCTATTCTGGTTTCCATCAAATTCCCTTATGGAAGAAAGATCAGGAGAAGACGACCTTCGTCACTGATCAGGGGTTATACTGTTACACGGTCATGTCGTTTGGTCTTAAGAATGCCCCGGCTACCTTCCAACGAATGATAAACACTGTGTTCTTTGATCAGATTGGGAGAAACGTCGAGGCATATATTGATGATATGATTGTCAAGACTAAACTTCAGAAAGATCATATGTCGGACCTCCGAGAAACTTTCGCCACACTCAGGCGGCACCATGTCATGCTCAATCCCAAGAAATGTGTATTTGGAGTAGAGTCTGGGAAATTTCTCGGATTCCTTATCAATCAGAGAGGAATAGAAGCGAACCCTGAGAAGGTGCAGGCGGTCATTGACATGCAGTCGCCTCGTACCATCCGAGAGGTTCAGAAGTTAACAGGTTGTCTGGCGGCCTTGGGAAGATTTCTAAGCCGATCAGGCGACAAATGCCTATACTTTTTCCAGGCAATTAAGAAAAAGGCAAGGTTTGAATGGGGGCCGGATGCTGAGGCCGCTTTCCAGAAATTAAAAGTTCACTTGCATTCCGTGCCGAGGCTGGTCAGCCCTTTGCCCAAAGAGGTTCTCTACATGTACCTGGCCGTCTCTGATCATGCGTTAAGCGCTGTTCTCCTTGCTGAAAGGGACGGCTGTCAGCTCCCGGTCTACTTTGTCAGTCACGTACTGAAAAATGCCGAGTTGAGGTATCCCCTAGTGGAGAAATTTGGTCTTGCACTCTTCATGGCTGTTAAAAAATTGAAGCCCTACTTTTTGGCACATACAGTCGTCGTGTATACAGACCAACCTATCAAGCGGCCGCTGACCATCATGGAGTCGTCAGGCCGAATGATCAAATGGGCCATAGAAATACAGAGCCTCGAAGTTACTTTCGAGCCTAGAAAAGCAGTGAAGGGGCAAGCCTTTGCCGACTTTATTGTAGAGATGACTCGTCCTCCTGACTCTCAAGTTCCAGACCAAGTATGGAAGGTATATGTGGACGGAAGCTCTACTTCAAATGGTTGTGGAGCAGGCGTCATATGTTAGTCGCCAGAGGGCGACAGGTTCGAGTATGCTCTACGCTTCTGTTTTCAGGCTTCAAACAATGAGGCATAATATGAAGCTTTACTAGCCGGGATCCGCATGTGCAAGGCGGCAGGGGCAAGAAAAATAGACGCCTGTTCCGATTCACAATTGATAGTGAGTCAGTACAATGGCGAATACGAAGCAACCCATCCGGCCATGATCAAGTATTTACAGGCGGTCCGATAAGCAGTCGGCTCCCTTGAGGATTTCCATCTGATCCAAGTGCCGAGATCAGAAAACAACCAGGCGGATGCACTGTCAAAATTAGCATCATCCGCCTCCTCTGATACTCCTCGAACTGTTTTTTTGGGAAGTAATGGAGAAGAGAAGCATCGAGCAAAACCCTATTGGAATCCTAGACAGAAGCTCAACCTTGATGGATTCAATCAGGGCATATCTGACAAACGGTACACTGCCGGATGATCCTCAACAGGCGGCAGCACTGAAAAAACGAGCCACCTGTTTTGAAATGATAAAGGGAGAACTTCACAAGAGTGGGTACCTTCAACCCTTCTTAAAGTGTGTTACTCCAGAAAAGGGACGAGAGATACTAGATGATCTTCACTCTGGTTATTGTGCTTCTCATATAGGTGGTAGGATGCTTGCTCAAAGGGCAAGGCGGCAGGGCTACTTTTGGCCTACTTTGGAAGCAGATGCAATGGAGATGGTGAAAAAATGTGACAAGTGCCAAAGGTTTGGCAAACTATTTCACCGTCCGGCTACTGACCTCACTACCATTCACAGCCCACTACCGTTTGCTAAGTGGGGCATGGACATTCTGGGTCCATATACGCCTGCTATAGGCGGAAGGAGGTACATACTTGTTGCCGTCGACTACTTCACTAAATGGGTAGAGGCGGAGGCTGTAAAGGGAATCAAGACGAAAGATGTAATTTCATTCATTTGGAAAAACGTCATCACTCGGTTCGGGGTTCCCATGTCTATGGTTTTTGATAATGGTCCCCAATTTGAGACGCCTGTTCTCAAAAGCTGGTTGGGTGATCAAGGAATTGCAAACTACTTTGCATCTGTCGGTCGTCCACAAGAAAACGGCCAGGTAGAAGCCTTTAATAAAATCATCTCAGACGGTCTCAAGAAAAAGATTGAACGAGCAGGCGGCCTATGGGCGGATGAACTACCACATGTTCTCTGGGCCATTAGGACGACTGAAAAAGGGGCGAATGGAGAAACTCCATTCCTCCTAACTTACGGTGCGGAAGCTGTTCTTCCAATAGAACACTACGAGCCGACTCTTCGAGTGATGCTATATGACGAAGAGGCAAACTGGGAAGCCATGCGCCTGGCATTAGACTCACTTCCTGAAAAGAGGGGCAATGCTGTCTTGCGCCATGAGATCTATCGCCTGAGAATGACTAGGTCATACAACAAAAAAGTACACAGGCGTCCACTCAAAGTAGGGGACTTTGTACTTAGAAAAATGGAAGCAGTTGGTAGGGCTAATGAGTCTGGCAAACTAACTCCCAACTGGGAAGGACCCTACCGAATCTATGAGGAAGTCAGGAACGGTACCTACCGTCTAGAGACACCAGACGGACAACCGTTGCCTCGAACTTGGAATATAGATAATCTTAAGAAATATTTCTTTTGAATGATGTAAATAGTCAAGAGCTACTTAATAAAAGTGCACTTGCTATTCAATTTGTACTAAGAGGGGCACGCTTACTAACAAACAGTCGGCTACTCTCCATTGATTTTTTCACTCTATCTTCAGAGGGGCATGTCGTCTGTACCTTTACAGTCGGCTAATCTCCATTGAGTATTTTACTCACAATACTTGGCTAAAAAGATTAGGGCCTGGCCGACCCTGTGCCTAACAGGCGGCTACCCTCCTTTTACTTAGCACCTACGTTCACCAAGAACTTACCAAGGCCACAGGCCGAATGATCAGACCAGGCGCCAAGCCAACTGATCAAATCTACAAAACTAATACGACCTGTCCCAACATCATAGCAGGCGTCCGACGGCATCCATTCGGATGAAATTCGTCGCAGAGAGCAGCTCCCTTTTGGGTGGAACATTGTTCTATAAACTAATTACACGGCACCTATACGACTGTCCCCAAGGGCAACCACGTAGCCGTTTTGAGACAAGGATAACTCTATCACTAACCAAACCAGTGGTAGCAGTTGACATCTGAGTCAGATGACCGCCTGTATTACTTGGGATAAATACAGGGGGTACCTATTGAGTTAATAGCCAACAAACATTGGCGAATCAAGAGGTCTAGCCGGCCTTCGCCGCCTGGTACCTCTACTTCTCAAACAAAAGTGACGGCGACTGAGTAACTCCAACGTTATCTCATAAGTCACTCCCTCAAATTTGGTATGGAACCTGAAAGGTTTGAGTCGTCCGCCTGTTTTTAACAAACAGGGGCACTCAAACCCCTATTCCTACTAGGTAACCTATTGAGTTAATAGCCAACAAACATTGGCAAATCAAGGGGATCAGCCGTCCTCCGCCGCCTGGTACCTCTACTACTCAATCTAGATTGTGACGAAGACTAAGTAACTCCTATGTTAACTTAATAGTCACTCAAACTTAGTATGGAGCCTAAAAGGTATGAGTCGTCCGCCTGTTTTAACAAGCAGAGGCCCTCAATCACTACTCTTGCTAGGTTAAAAAATTATGAGTTAAAAGACAACAACATTGGCAATAAAGGAAAACAACCGGTGCCCGCCGCTTGTTTTCTCTACTACTCAATTCCTTGACGACTAGGTAATATTTTATTTACTTGGTCAGACAACTTTCCTACTTGGTTAAAATTACAAAAAGACAGGCCCGCCTGCCTAAAAAGGATCCAGACAAAATAGTTCGAATACCGATTGGATAAATGGCCGACTGATCGTCTATCCTGGAAACAGACAACCAGTCGTCCAGGGGCATAGGCGGCGTACTAACTATCTGTACCTGTCTGCAACGTTCGGCCATGTAAAACAGTCGGTCTAGTAAACAATTGGATATTAGATATGGTATACTTAGACAAATTTGAAGCAAAACAAAAATTCATTAAAAATAAGTCGGTCATTGAAGACCAGCAAAATATTCAAAGCCCCGGCCCCCTTTCCTGGTAAATACAAAGCAAACGGCACGCAGGCCGTGGAAAGAATACATAAAGCTTAATAAGGGGGCAGTTCAGTATTAGCAGCTGCCGCCTGGTCAGCACTCTTCTTGCTGGACTCGGCTTCATCTGCATCCTTTTTTGACGCCTTACCCCCAAGCGGCACAAGCGCCACTACCGGCTCCTCCTCCTCCGACTCCTCCCCCAACGCCTCTTCTTCAGCAGCCGCCAGGATCTGTTGATTATAGGCATCCGAGCACTGGCGGTACGTTCTTTCCCAAGAGGCAAAGTCGGCACTGGGGAAGAGGCGGCCCCAGGTCATGCGCTGGATTTGAGCGGAGTCTTCCATCATCTCCCGGACCAACTCTTTCTTCTCTTGCTCGGCCTTTTCCGAGAGCTCTTGGGTAAGACTCTTCTCCTGGGTCACCAGGCGTTCCTTTACGCTCGCCAAGGATTTCTCCATGGCTTCGTAAGAGTACATTTTCAGGCGAAGAGGTTTCATCTCGGCCTGGAGATTTGTGATGGTCGCCTCCAGCTCGTCATTCTTCTTCTGGGCCGCCTCTAACTGAGCCCGAACAGTGGCGGTAGCCTGCGCCTGATAATAAAGAATATCAATGGTCAGTACTTCATTTTGGGCAATTTGAAACATTGCCTTATCACAGTCAGAGGCGGCCATAGCTTTTGCAGCCTTTACCTCTTTGTTTTTCCGATCAAGCGGCTTGCGAAGGCCGTTAACTCGGAGCAGGGCCTAAGTAAAAAACAAAAAAAAACAGGCGTCAGTTTCCAAACAAAAAAGAAAACAGGCGTCCAGAAAATTCAAATACTCAAAAATATGCTAAGTATACCTCAGCAAGGACCCCTGCAATCCCGTCAAGGTCAAGGGTGCCGACACCCCTGACCGCCTCCCTTTCAGCCGGAGGAACTGCCCTGATCATAGACTTGGCCATCTCTACCAAGTCAGGCCCCTGGGGGCCGGCTGCATCAAGCATAAACAAACGGATTAGACTTAGTAAAAAAGTAGCAAGTCTAAAATTTACAAGGACAACTTCATACCTCTAGGCGGCCCAGTTGGAGCTTTAGAAGAAGTGGCCGGCTGTTTCTCAGCCGCCACCTGTTTCTTGGCAGAACCAGGAGAGCTCCCAACAGTCGTCTTCCGGGCATTGGGGTCCGGCTGTTGGGAAGATGAAGCTCTTGGAGCACCCGTCTAAAAAAGAAGAAAAAAGTCAGTATATGCATAAACACTCCAAAAAGAGGGTGAAAGGTTCGGAGCTCACCAAGGATGCCCCCTTCTTGGGGGAGTCGGTTGAAGCTTGTTGCATAATAGAGGCCCGCAACATGGCCGCCGTAGTCTTGGAGGCGGTGATTTTGCTCATGGCGTCAGCTGCAAAAACAAACGGCAAAGTTAATAAAAGATAAACAACAAATGTATGAAACAACAGAGTATTCGACAGGCCGACTACCTCTTGAGCACCGACTGCTGAGGCCACAGGCGGCCAAAAAGTACTCGTCATAGAGCCACTTGAAGCTCGGGACGCAGTGCAGGGGTACTTGCTCTCGTACCCCTGAAGTAGAGTCGACCCTCGACTCTACTTTAAAGAGTCCTTTGTCAAGGATCTCTTTCTTAGCCTTGGGGGGAACAGGCGGCATGCTACGGCCGCCTGCAAGAAGGGGCGGATTCCTGTTCCACATATTGAAGCGCTTGTTCTGCTCAATGTCAGAACTCTCAATGATGAGGAAGGTGCTCCGCCAGTCCTTCCACTTGTTTGCTTTACATCTCGTCATGAGGTAGCCCCTGTGGCTTGTCAATTGATACCAGCCGGTACCGCCTGACTTAGGGGTCCGGCTGAGATAGTTCATGTGGGAGAAAGCCTCGAAGCTCGGCTCCACCCCGTGCAGTTCGCACCCGGCCACATAGCCGAGTACGTTGATCCAGGAGTTTGGGGCTAACTGCCATAACCCCAACTCATACGCATCCAAAATCCGCTGAACAGCCGGATGTAATGGGAAGCGAAGCCCTGCCTTGATGGCCGCCTCGTAGCAGCCAAAGCAGGAGCTTTCGTAACTAGAACCAGCCGGCCAGACGACTGTGTCTTCTGGATCCGGCACAAACACTAGAAAATCGGGGCCCATGGTGTGGTTGGCAATAAAGCTCTCCACTTTCTCTTGCATGGCTGTGATTCGCCCCGAGGTACCGTGCAGTAGTAGGGGGTATTTAGCTCTCGGTAAGAGGCGGATGGTTCCGCCCAATTGTTCTTCTTCTCAACTGTGTGAGAAAGTCTCGCCTCTTGCAGGCGGCTGTTTTTCTCTTCTGTACCCAAAGAAGCATGGCCAGAAGAGCTTGACGAGGAATCGTCCTCGGACGAGTCTGAAGAGGACGACTCCTCCCCTCTCCCGGAGGGGCCCGCCTCCTCTCTTTGAAAAGGAGCAGATTTGTTAACTGTTAAATTGGAAGGGGTCACTATGACTCCCCCCACAGAATTGCCGGCATCCATGCCGCCTTGTCTCACTTCAACATCTGGCGCCTGGTCAGATGTTTCACTAATCGGCACCCTGTGGGAGGAGCCGTCTGTTGTATATTTGGAGTAACACTCAAAATACACAAGGGATAAACCAAGGGATAGATAAGGCTAAAGAACCAAAGGCTTCTTAGATACAGTCACACCACTAAGAAACGTTTTGGATTCCTAAGATCACAAGCCAACTAGTAGCCTAAACTAGCTAACTAAGCAAAGGAAACGAAATTCCAAATCCAAGAATTTCAGGTTTTTGTTTCTAATCCAAGAAACGAATGTAAGACAAGTTTTTTTTGTTCGAAATAATCTGATTTTTCATTCACATTTGCTTGCTATTTATAGTGAGCAAGCATCTTAAGTACAAGCTAAGTCAAGTGGCTTAAAGCTCACTTGTTACACGTCCAACTAAGTACATATCAGCTTTTTGTAGTCTAGATACATTAATAAAAGAAGCCTTACTTAGCTAGATACATCAAGAGCAAATGACGGTTTGTAACCTCCAAATTATGAGTGAAATAAAATCAGAAACAAGAGAGTATAACCCCCCCTTGATTCACGCCAATCAAAGCAGCAACTTGGAGTTGTAACGGCTCCCCTTTTCACGCCCAAATTCAAACAGCAAGTGAAGTGTAACTCCCCCTTGTTTCAAGCCTTGAATTAAGCTTGAATGTATGTAGACAAGGATGTACTTGGACGCCTCTTGAATGTACCCATTGCTGGCTGAAATAAACGGCCACTTGAAGGCTCATTTTAAAGCTTGTAACTCCTCATTGAAGCTGATTGTAACACCCAAGTTAAAGCCTTAAAATACCTCCAAATTAGTTTCGGATTTTATGCCTTCTTCACAAGCTTAAACGGCTGCTTTTGTGATGCATCTTGATCTTGTACTTGATGTGTGAATGTAACATTACATGTTCAGCTAAAAGAACTAAAGAGCATAACTAATTTGCAAACTTAAAATAAGATTAAAGTTTACAACTTATTCAAAGCATAAAAGAAGTAAAACGAACTAGTTAACGAACTAATTAATAAGAACAACAAGAAATTCAAGTGGTTGAATATCTTGCTGCCCAATGATAGAATGCATAGCACCAACGCATGATGCTACATCTTGAACCAACGAAATGTCCATAACCAAGTTGTTAGGCTTGGCTACAACATTCCCCCCTTCTTGAAAAGAGTTTGCCCTCAAACTCGGCAACTCTTCAAACTCATCATAATAAGGTGACAAATCAGCCACATTAAAGGTGCTAGAAACACCATAATCTCCGGGCAACTCAACCTTGTAAGCATTATCATTCACCTTTTCAACAATGGCAAATGGACCATCACTACGAGGACTAACCTTGGACCGTCTTTTGGAAGGAAATCTTTCCTTTCGAAGATGAATCCAAACTAAGTCACCGGGCTGAAAACGGACCTCCTTTCTTTTCTTGTCATAGTATGCCTTAGTCTTTGCATTAGTTTGTTCAATTTTGGAACGAACTTGCTCATGCATAGACTTGATTTCTTTTGCGCGCACCTCGGCATCATTGCTGAACTTGTTTGGTGAGGGAATGGGAGTGAGGTCAATAGGAGTGCACGGATTGAATCCATACACCACTTCAAAAGGACTCAGACCTGTTGTCTTGCTAGGCACACGATTGTAAGCAAACTCCGCATGAGGAAGCATCTCTTCCCATTGCTTGGGACGTTTAGTAGCCAAAGAACGCAACAAGGATCCCAAAGTTCTATTAGTCACTTCGGTTTGGCCATCTGTTTGAGGATGACTTGAAGTGCTAAAGTTCAATTTCGTGCCCATCTTCCTCCATAATGTAAGCCAAAAATGACTTAGAAATTTTGGATCACGATCACTCACCATGGATTTAGGTACACCATGTAAACGAACAATCTCATTGAAAAACAAGTTAGCAACAGGAGTAGCATCATAAGTTGCATAGGCTGGTTTGTTTGGGAGCATTGAACCGGGAACAAGATCAATTTTGTGTTGTGTGTCACGTTTTGGGGGTAAGCCAAGGGGAATGTCTTCGGGGAAAACATAGGAAAAGGTTTTGAGAAGAGGGGTGAGGAGTGGGTGTGGCTCTTCTTGTGACGGTTTGGAAGGGACATCAAGTTGGCTTAAAATGAATGGTTTGTGAGCTTTATACTCATGCAATTCTGATTTTATGAGAGTGGTAAGGTAAGTAGGGGGTGTGGATATGGGGTGATCGTTTTTGAGGTTCAGGGGGGTAAGAAGTATTTTCCGTCCATCCTTAGTGAAGGAATATGTGTTTTTATACCCATCATGCATCACACGCCTATCAAATAACCAAGGTCTACCAAGTAAAATATGACATGCACTCATAGGTATAACATCACACCACAATTCTTCTTCATAAGTTTTACCAATGCTAAATGATAACAAGACTTGTTGTGTTACTTGAATCCCTTTACCATGATTTAACCATTGAATCGCATAAGGTTTAGGGTGAGGAACGGTTTTAAGTTTCAGCTTGTCTATCATTACTTGTGAAGCTACATTGGTACAACTACCTCCATCAATAATCAATGAACATACCTTTCCACCAATGGTGCAACGAGTGTGAAAGATTGACTCACGTTGCAAACTCCCTTCTTTGCCAACCATATTGCTTAGTGTGCGTCGAACCACCAAGCATTCTCCTGCGTCTGGTCCAAGACACGCATACTCATCATTCTCCTCAAGGTTGCTGTCCACTTCATTTTCTAATTCATCCTCCTCTTCATGCTCAATCAAAGTGACAATCCTTTTATTTGGACAATCACTAGCCAAATGTCCAAGGCCTTGACACCGAAAACATCTTCTTGGGGCTGGTTTTGGGTTGGAATTTTGGGTGTTTTGTGAAGGTGGTTTAGAAGTAGGCTGATTGGACGTTGGGTTTAAAGGTGGGAAATTGGATGTTTGCTTTTTTTGGGGAAATGAGGTTTGAGATGCAAAACGTGATGATTCACTTTTGCCTCTTGCTTTTTGTTGCTGCTCAATCTTATGTGCTAAGATAATGAGCTCTTCAAGGGTAGAGTAAGGATGTAGTTCGGCCACATTGGCTATTTTTGGGTCAAGCCCTCCCAAAAAGCGCACCAATGTTTGAGGTTCATCTTCCTCTACTCCACATTTCATGACAAACCCTTCAAACTCCCTAGCATATTCTTCTACTGATTTTGTACCTTGTTTGAGGTTGTGGAACTTGGAAAAGTTTTCTTGCACATAGTATGTGGGAAGAAACTTTTGTTTCAGCAACTTCTTCATCTTGATCCACGATCTCACTTTCTCTTTGTCTTGCCTTTCCCTTTTGGCACACACGCTAGCCCACCAAGTTGAGGCATATTTTCTCAACTTCAAGGCTACAATTTTCACCTTCTTTTCTTCCGGTGTTTGCTTGTAATCAAACACTCTCTCCACCGTTCTAAGCCATTCTACAAACTCATCAGCATCGAGTTTGCCATCATACTCCGGAATGTCAGCCTTAATGTCATTGTTAGGCCGTGACCTTTCTCTTTCATGATAAGATCTATCATTGTGATTGAAATTAGATTCACTCACTTCTTCATCACTTTGATTGGTAAAACCCTCTTTTTGATGGCGCAACTTAATAGAAAGGTCTCTTAACTGACCTTGCAAATATTGCATTCGTTGCTCCATATCTTCTTTCTCTTGTGCAACCTTATTGACATATTCTTGCCAATTAGGGGGTGGGATGTCGGCCATGGTTTGTGTTTGGGTATGTGTTTGGGGTATTGTGTTTGGGTATTTGTTTGCTAGACCCCCCTCCTTCTAGCGCCAAATGTTGTATATTTGGAGTAACACTCAAAATACACAAGGGATAAACCAAGGGATAGATAAGGCTAAAGAACCAAAGGCTTCTTAGATACAGTCACACCACTAAGAAACGTTTTGGATTCCTAAGATCACAAGCCAACTAGTAGCCTAAACTAGCTAACTAAGCAAAGGAAACGAAATTCCAAATCCAAGAATTTCAGGTTTTTGTTTCTAATCCAAGAAACGAATGTAAGACAAGTTTTTTTTGTTCGAAATAATCTGATTTTTCATTCACATTTGCTTGCTATTTATAGTGAGCAAGCATCTTAAGTACAAGCTAAGTCAAGTGGCTTAAAGCTCACTTGTTACACGTCCAACTAAGTACATATCAGCTTTTTGTAGTCTAGATACATTAATAAAAGAAGCCTTACTTAGCTAGATACATCAAGAGCAAATGACGGTTTGTAACCTCCAAATTATGAGTGAAATAAAATCAGAAACAAGAGAGTATAACCCCCCCTTGATTCACGCCAATCAAAGCAGCAACTTGGAGTTGTAACGGCTCCCCTTTTCACGCCCAAATTCAAACAGCAAGTGAAGTGTAACTCCCCCTTGTTTCAAGCCTTGAATTAAGCTTGAATGTATGTAGACAAGGATGTACTTGGACGCCTCTTGAATGTACCCATTGCTGGCTGAAATAAACGGCCACTTGAAGGCTCATTTTAAAGCTTGTAACTCCTCATTGAAGCTGATTGTAACACCCAAGTTAAAGCCTTAAAATACCTCCAAATTAGTTTCGGATTTTATGCCTTCTTCACAAGCTTAAACGGCTGCTTTTGTGATGCATCTTGATCTTGTACTTGATGTGTGAATGTAACATTACATGTTCAGCTAAAAGAACTAAAGAGCATAACTAATTTGCAAACTTAAAATAAGATTAAAGTTTACAACTTATTCAAAGCATAAAAGAAGTAAAACGAACTAGTTAACGAACTAATTAATAAGAACAACAAGAAATTCAAGTGGTTGAATATCTTGCTGCCCAATGATAGAATGCATAGCACCAACGCATGATGCTACATCTTGAACCAACGAAATGTCCATAACCAAGTTGTTAGGCTTGGCTACAACACCGTCTGAATTTGAGATCCTAGCTGTCTTTTTCGTTCTGGCCATCCTGCTCTGCATAGACACAGATACAATCGGACTTTGTATAAAGGGCAAAGATGGGTCCGGAAAAGGGCAGGCGGCACTCCTAGTCCTAGATTCAGCCGTCCCCGGTGACCGGCTGATCACTAACCTAGGTCGTGTCGTGTGCTTCCGTGGTGCCATTTCAGAAAATAAAAAGAAAATTAAGAGTAAGAGAACTGAGTTACCTGAACGAGTGACGGTTGATGAAGTTCTGAAAATCCTGTGTAGTCGGCTTGTCAGAACAGGCGGTAGGCAGAAAAAGTCCAAAATGTCAGAGCAAGTTCAGGGGTCCGAATGTTCTCAAATAGTTCTCAAAGTGTGAAAATGACTCAAGGCAACTCTCCCTTATATAGGCGAAGTGAGAAGGCGAAGAGTCACTTCCAGAATTCAAAATTTGGGCGGGAAAATCTCTCGTCTTTTCGCCGACTAACACCTGTAACAGGTCGTCGCCCGTTACTGTGCGACACCTGTCACAGGTAACACGTGACCAGTCACGTGCCACCTGTGAGGGGCAAATGATTAGGGGATTTTGCTCCCACCAATCGGAATGCGCCAAGTGGACCAATCAGGTCCTGCCAAGTGTCTCCTAGTTGGAACTGTCAGGACTTGCCACGTGGCACGCGCTTATTCGTCCACCTTGGACCTGTTATGTCACGACATGTGGCATACTCCATGCCTAATGGAGAACCCGGCCACCCAGGCCCAACTTCCGAGGGAAGCCCAATCAGCCCTAGGTTTACCTAAACCTAGGATGGACACGTTTCCCAAGGTTATAAATACCTCCCTTAATCCTCATTAAGGGGACACGCGAAAAACATTACGGAACACACTAATAACCGGCTGATCTCGCTAACAAAGCAGATTACCTACATTAAACACTCTCACCTAGAGAGACCTTATTACTTTAATTTCCGCATTAATTACTCCTTAATCAGGTACTAACTTGACCGTTGGAGGCGGAGCTCACAGGAGTCTCCGTTATTTTGCAGGTACAGGCGTCCGGTTCCAGTCTCGGAATTGTAACTCTCCCGCAGGACATCAGAAAACCCCGAAACAAAAAGCATTCAAACAAAGCTAATTGAATCAATTGAAAGTCAAACACATTCAAACAAAGCTAATTAAATCAAATTCAAGTCTAATGCATTCTACAAAGCTAATTAAATCAAATGAAAGTAAAACACATTCAAACAAAACGTTTTGAATCAAATGAAAGTCAAACAGATTCAAACAAAGCTTTTTGAATCAAATGAAAGTCAAATGCATTCAACAAAGCTGATTGAATCAAATGAAAGTCAAATACATTTTTAAAAAGCTAATTGAATCAAATGAAAGTCAAATGCATTTTTAAAAAGCTAATTGAATCAAATGAAAGTCAAACACATTCAAACAAATCTAATTGAATCAAATGAAAGTCTAATGCATTCTACAAAACTAATTGAATCAAATAAAAGTCAAACACATTCAAACAAAGCTTTTTGAATCATAGGAAAGTCAAATGCATTCAACAAAGCTAATTGAATCAAATGAAAGTTAAATGCATTCTACAAAGCTAATTGAATCAAATGAAAGTCAAACTCATTCAAACAAAGCTAATTAAATCAAATGAAAGTCTAGTGCATTCTACAAAGCTAATTGAATAAAATGAAAGTCAAATGGATTCTATAAGGCTCATTGAATGAAATGAAAACCAAATATATTCAAATAAAGCTAATTGAGTCAAATGAAATTCTATTACATTATACAAAGCTTATAGAATCAAATGAAAGTTAAACACATTTAAACAAAGCTTTTTGAATCAAATGAAAGTCAAATGCATTCAACCAAGCTAATTGAATCAAATGAAAGTTAAACACATTCAAACAAAGCTAATTGAATCAAATGAAAGTCTAATGCATTCTACAAAGCTAATTGAATAAAATGAAAGTCAAACACATTCAAACAAAGCTTTTTGAATCAAATGAAATTCAAATGCATTCATCAAAGCTAATTGAATCAAACGAAAGTCCAATGCATTCTACAAAGCTAATTAAATCAAATGAAAGTAAAACACATTCAAACAAAGTAATTGATTCAAATGAAAGTCAAACACATTCAAACATAGCTTTTTGAATCATATGAAAGTCAAATGCATTCCACAAATCTAATTGAATCAAATGAAAGTCAAATGCATTCTACAAAGCGAAATGAATAAAATAAAAGTCAAATTCATTCAAACAAAGCTTTTTGAATCAAATGAAGGTCAAATGCATTCAACAAAGCTATCAAATGAAAGTCAAATGGATTCTACAAAGCTAATTAAATGAAATGAAAGTCAAACGTATTCAGACAAAGCTAATTTAATCAAATGAAATTCTAATACATTCTACAAAGCTAATAGAATCAAATAAAAGTCAAACACATTCAAACAAAGCATTTTGAATCAAAGGAAAGTCAAATGCATTCAACAAAGCTAATTGAATAAAATGAAAGTCAAACACATTCAATCAAAGCTAATTGAATCAAATGAAAGTCTAATGCATTCTACAAAGCTAATTGAATCAAATGAAAGTCAATTACATTCAAACAAAGCTTTTTGAATCAAATGAAAGTCAAATGCAATTTTGAATCATATGAAAGTCAAATGCATTCCACAAAGCTAATTGAATTAAATGAAAGTCAAACAAATTCAAACTAAGCTAATTGAATCAAATGAAAGTCTAATGCTTTATACAAAGCTAATTAAATCAAATAAAGTCAAACACATTCAAACAAACCTTTTTGAATCAAATGAAAGTCAAATGCATTCATCAAAGCTAATTGAATCAAATGAAAGTCAAATGCATTCTACAAAGCTAATTAAATCAAATGAAAGTAAAACACATTCAAACAAAGCTAATTGATTCAAATAAAAGTCAAACACATTCATACAAAGCTTTTTGAATCATATGAAAGTCAAATGCATTCCACAAAGCTAATTGAATTAAATGAAAGTCAAAGGCATTCTACAAAGTTTATTGAATCAATTGAAAGTGAAAAGCATTCAAACAAAGCTAATTGAATCAGTTGAAAGTCAAACACATTCAAACAAAGCTAATTAAATCAAATTAAAGTCTAATGCATTCTACAAAGCTAATTAAATCAAATGAAAGTCAAACACATTCAAACAAAACGTTTTGAATCAAATGAAAGTCAAACAGATTCAAACAAAGCTTTTTGAATCAAATGAAAGTCAAATGCATTCAACAAAGTTGATTGAATCAAATGAAAGTCAAATGCATTTTTAAAAAGCTAATTGAATCAAATGAAAGTCAAATGCATTTTTAAAAAGCTAATTGAATCAAATGAAAGTCAAACACATTCAAACAAATCTAATTGAATTAAATGAAAGACTAATGCATTCTACAAAACTAATTGAAACAAATAAAAGTCAAACACATTCAAACAAAGCTTTTTGAATCATATGAAAGTCAAATGCATTCAACAAAGCTAATTGAATCAAATGAAAGTTAAATGCATTCTACAAAGCTAATTGAATCAAATGAAAGTCAAACTCATTCAAACAAAGCTAATTAAATCAAATAAAAGTCTAATGCATTCTACAAAGCTAATTGAATCAAATGAAAGTCAAATGGATATTACAAGGCTCATTGAATGAAATGAAAACCAAACATATTCAAATAAAGCTAATTGAATCAAATGAAATTCTATTACATTATACAAAGCTTATAGAATCAAATGAAAGTTAAACACATTTAAACAAAGCTTTTTGAATCAAATGAAAGTCAAATGCATTCAACCAAGCTAATTGAATCAAATGAAAGTTAAACACATTCAAACAAAGCTAATTGAATCAAATGAAAGTCTAATGCATTCTACAAAGCTAATTGAATAAAATGAAAGTCAAACACATTCAAACAAAGCTTTTTGAATCAAATGAAATTCAAATGCATTCATCAAAGCTAATTGAATCAAACGAAAGTCAAATGCATTCTACAAAGCTAAATAAATCAAATGAAAGTAAAACACATTCAAACAAAGCTAATTAATTCAAATGAAAGTCAAACACATTCAAACATAGCTTTTTGAATCACATAAAAGTCAAATGCATTCAAACAAAGCGAAATGAATAAAATAAAAGTCAAATTCATACAAACAAAGCTTTTTGAATCAAATGAAGTGCAAATGCATTCAACAAAGCTATCAAATGAAAGTCAAATGGATTCTACAAAGCTAATTAAATGAAATGAAAGTCAAACGTAATCAAACAAAGCTAATTGAATCAAATGAAATTCTAATACATTCTACAAAGCTAATAGAATCAAATAAAAGTCAAACACATTCAAACAAAGCATTTTGAATCAAATGAAAGTCAAATGCATTCAACAAAGCTAATTGAATAAAATGAAAGTCAAACACATTCAATCAAAGCTAATTGAATCAAATGAAAGTCTAATGCATTCTACAAAGCTAATTTAATCAAATGAAAGTCAAACACATTCAAACAAAGCTTTTTGAATCAAATGAAAGTGAACTGCATTCAACAAAGCTGATTGAATCAAATGAAAGTCAAATGCATTTTTAAAAAGCTAATTGAATCAAATGAAAGTCAAATGCATTTTTAAAAAGCTAATTGAATCAAATGAAAGTCAAACACATTCAAACAAATCTAATTGAATCAAATGAAAGTCTAATGCATTCTACAAAACTAATTGAATCAAATAAAAGTCAAACACATTCAAACAAAGCTTTTTGAATCATATGAAAGTGAAATGCATTCAACAAAGCTAATTGAATCAAATGAAAGTTAAATGCATTCTACAAAGCTAATTGAATCAAATGAAAGTCAAACTCATTCAAACAAAGCTAATTAAATCAAATGAAAGTCTAATGCATTCTACAAAGCTAATTGAATCAAATGAAAGTCAAATGGATTCTACAAGGCTCATTGAACGAAATGAAAACCAAACATATTCAAACAAAGCTAATTGAATCAAATGAAATTCTATTACATTATACAAAGCTTATAGAATCAAATGAAAGTTAAATACATTTAAACAAAGCTTTTTGAATCAAATGAAAGTCAAATGCATTCAACCAAGTAATTGAATCAAATGAAAGTCTAATGCTTTCTACAAAGCTAATTGAATCAAATAAAGTCAAACACATTCAAACAAACCTTTTTGAATCAGATGAAAGTCAAATGCATTCATCAAAGCTAATTGAATCAAATGAAAGTCAAATGCATTCTACAAAGCTAATTAAATCAAAAGAAAGTAAAACACATTCAAACAAAGCTAATTGATTCAAATAAAAGTCAAACACATTCAAACAAAGCTTTTTGAATCATATGAAAGTCAAATGCATTCCACAAAGCTAATTGAATTAAATGAAAGTCAAAGGCATTCTACAAAGTTTATTGAATCAATTGAAAGTGAAAAGCATTCAAACAAAGCTAATTGAATCAATTGAAAGTCAAACACATTCAAACAAAGCTAATTAAATCAAATTAAAGTCTAATGCATTCTACAAAGCTAATTAAATCAAATGTAAGTCAAACACATTCAAACAAAACGTTTTGAATCAAATGAAAGTCAAACAGATTCAAACAAAGCTTTTTGAATCAAATGAAAGTCAAATGCATTCAACAAAGCTGATTGAATCAAATGAAAGTCAAATGCATTTTTAAAAAGCTAATTGAATCAAATGAAAGTCAAATGCATTTTTAAAAAGCTAATTAAATCAAATGAAAGTCAAACACATTCAAACAAATCTAATTGAATCAAATGAAAGTCTAATGCATTCTACAAAACTAATTTTATCAAATCAAAGTCAAACACATTCAAACAAAGCTTTTTGAATCATATGAAAGTCAAATGCATTCAACAAAGCTAATTGAATCAAATGAAAGTTAAATGCATTCTACAAAGCTAATTGAATCAAATGAAAGTCAAACTCATTCATACAAAGCTAATTAAATTAAATGAAAGTCTAATGCATTCTACAAAGCTAATTGAATAAAATGAAAGTCAAATGGATTCTACAAAGCTCATTGAATGAAATGAAAACCAAACATATTGAAACAAAGCTAATTGAATCAAATGAAATTCTATTACATTATACAAAGCTTATAGAATCAAATGAAAGTTAAACACATTTAAACAAAGCTTTTTGAATCAAATGAAAGTCAAATGCATTCAACCAAGCTAATTGAATCAAATGAAAGTTAAACACATTCAAACAAAGCTAATTGAATCAAATGAAAGTCTAATGCATTCTACAAAGCTAATTGAATAAAATGAAAGTGAAACACATTCAAACAAAGCTTTTTGAACCAAATGAAATTCAAATGCATTCATCAAAGCTAATTGAATCAAACGAAAGTCAAATGCATTCTACAAAGCTAATTAAATCAAATGAAAGTAAAACACATTCAAACAAAGCTAATTGATTCAAATGAAAGTCAAACACATTCAAACATAGCTTTTTGAATCATATGAAAGTCAAATGCATTCCACAAATCTAATTGAATCAAATGAAAGTCAAATGCATTCAACAAAGCTAATTAGATCAAATGAAAGTCAAATGCATTTAACAAAGCTAATTTAATCAAATGAAAGTAAAACACATTCAAACAAAGCTAATTGATTCAAATGAAAGTCAAACACATTCAAACAAAGCTTTTTGAATCATATGAAAGTCAAATGCATTCCACAAAGCTAATTGAATCAAATGAAAGTCAAACAAATTCAAACTAAGCTGATTAAATGAAATGAAAGTCTAATGCTTTCTACAAAGCTAATTGAATCAAATAAAGTCAAACACATTCAAACATACCTTTTTGAATCAAATGAAAGTCAAATGCATTCATCAAAGCTAATTGAATCAAATGAAAGTCTAATGCATTCTACAAAGCTAATTAAATCAAATGAAAGTAAAACACATTCAAACAAAGCTAATTGAGTCAAATAAAAGTCAAACACATTCAAACAAAGCTTTTTGAATCATATGAAAGTCAAATGCATTCCACAAAGCTAATTGAATCAAATGAAAGTCAAACAAATTCAAACTAAGCTAATTGATTCAAATGAAAGTCTAATGCTGTCTATAAAGCTAATTGAATCAAATAAAGTCAAACACATTCAAACAAACCTTTGTGAATCAAATGAAAGTCAAATGCATTCATCAAAGCTAATTGAATAAAATGAAAGTCAAATGCATTCTACAAAGCTAATTAAATCAAATGAAAGTAAAACACATTCAAACAAAGTTAATTGATTCAAATAAAAGTCAAACACATTCAAACAAAGCTTTTTGAATCATATGAAAGTCAAATGCATTCCACAAAGCTAATTGAATCAAATGAAAGTCAAACAAATTCAAACTAAGCTAATTGAATCAAATGAAAGTATAATGCTATCTACAAAGCTAATTGAATCAAATAAAGTCGAACACATTCAAACATACCTTTTTGAATCAAATGAAAGTCAAATGCATTCATCAAAGCTAATTGAATCAAATGAAAGTCTAATGCATTCTACAAAGCTAATTAAATCAAATGAAAGTAAAACACATTCAAACAAAGCTAATTGAGTCAAATAAAAGTCAAACACATTCAAACAAAGCTTTTTGAATCATATGAAAGTCAAATGCATTCCACAAAGCTAATTGAATCAAATGAAAGTCAAACAAATTCAAACTAAGCTAATTGATTCAAATGAAAGTCTAATGCTTTCTACAAAGCTAATTGAATCAAATAAAGTCAAACACATTCAAACAAACCTTTGTGAATCAAATGAAAGTCAAATGCATTCATCAAAGCTAATTGAATAAAATGAAAGTCAAATGCATTCTACAAAGCTAATTAAATCAAATGAAAGTAAAACACATTCAAACAAAGTTAATTGATTCAAATAAAAGTCAAACACATTCAAACAAAGCTTTTTGAATCATATGAAAGTCAAATGCATTCCACAAAGCTAATTGAATCAAATGAAAGTCAAACAAATTCAAACTAAGCTAATTGAATCAAATGAAAGTATAATGCTATCTACAAAGCTAATTGAATCAAATAAAGTCGAACACATTCAAACAAACCTTTTAGAATCAAATGAAAGTCAAATGCATTCATCAAAGCTAATTGATTCAAATAAAAGTCAAATGCATTCTACAGAGCTAATTAAATCAAATGAAAGTAAAACACATTCAAACAAAGCTAATTGATTCAAATAAAAGTCAAACACATTCAAACAAAGCTTTTTGAATCATATGAAAGTCAAATGCATTCCACAAAGCTAATTGAATTAAATGAAAGTCAAAAGCATTCTACAAAGTTTATTGAATCAAGTGAAAGTGAAAAGCATTCAAACAAAGCTAATTGAATCAATTGAAAGTCAAACACATTCAAACAAAGCTAATTAAATCAAATTAAAGTCTAATGCATTCTACAAAGCTAATTAAATCAAATGAAAGTCTAATGGATTCTACAAGGCTCATTGAATGAAATGAAAACCAAACATATTCAAACAAAGCTAATTGAATCAAATGAAATTCTATTACATTATACAAAGCTTATAGAATCAAATGAAAGTTAAACACATTTAAACAAAGCTTTTTGAATCAAATGAAAGTCAAATGCATTCAACCAAGCTAATTGAATCAAATGAAAGTTAAACACATTCAAACAAAGCTAATTGAATCAAATGAAAGTCTAATGCATTCTACAAAGCTAATTGAATAAAATGAAAGTGAAACACATTCAAACAAAGCTTTTTGAACCAAATGAAATTCAAATGCATTCATCAAAGCTAATTGAATCAAACGAAAGTCAAATGCATTCTACAAAGCTAATTAAATCAAATGAAAGTAAAACACATTCAAACAAAGCTAATTGATTCAAATGAAAGTCAAACACATTCAAACATAGCTTTTTGAATCATATGAAAGTCAAATGCATTCCACAAATCTAATTGAATCAAATGAAAGTCAAATGCATTCATCAAAGCGAATTGAATCAAATGAAAGTCAAATGCATTCTACAAAGCTAATTAAATCAAATGAAAGTAAAACACATTCAAACAAAGCTAATTGATTCAAATGAAAGTCAAACACATTCAAACAAAGCTTTTTGAATCATATGAAAGTCAAATGCATTCCACAAAGCTAATTGAATCAAATGAAAGTCAAACAAATTCAAACTAAGCTAATTAAATCAAATGAAAGTCTAATGCTTTCTACAAAGCTAATTGAATCAAATAAAGTCAAACACATTCAAACAAACCTTTTTGAATCAAATGAAAGTCAAATGCATTCATCAAAGCTAATTGAATCAAATGACAGTCAAATGCATTCTACAAAGCTAATTAAATCAAATGAAAGTAAAACACATTCAAACAAAGCTAATTGATTCAAAAAAAAGTCAAACACATTCAAACAAAGCTTTTTGAATCATATGAAAGTCAAATGCATTCCACAAAGCTAATTAAATCAAATGAAAGTCAAACAAATTCAAACTAAGCTAATATAATCAAATAAAAGTCTAATGCTTTATACAAAGCTAATTGAATCAAATGAAGTCGAACACATTCAAACAAACCTTTTTAAATCAAATGAAAGTCAAATGCATTCATCAAAGCTAATTGATTCAAATGAAAGTCAAATGCATTCTACATAGCTAATTAAATCAAATGAAAGTAAAACACATTCAAACAAAGCTAATTGATTCAAATAAAAGTCAAACACATTCAAACAAAGCTTTTTGAATCATATGAAAGTCAAATGCATTCCACAAAGCTAATTGAATTAAATGAAAGTCAAAAGCATTCTACAAAGTTTATTGAATCAAGTGAAAGTGAAAGCATTCAAACAAAGCTAATTGAATCAAATTGAAAGTCAAACACATTCAAACAAAGCTAATTAAATCAAATTAAAGTCTAATGCATTCTACAAAGCTAATTAAATCAAATGAAAGTCAAACACATTCAAACAAAACGTTTTGAATCAAATGAAAGTCAAACACATTCAAACAAAACGTTTTGAATCAAATGAAAGTCAAACAGATTCAAACAAAGCTTTTTAAATCAAATGAAAGTCAAATGCATTCAACAAAGCTGATTGAATCAAATGAAAGTCAAATGCATTTTTAAAAAGCTAATTGAATCAAATGAAAGTCAAATGCATTTTTAAAAAGCTAATTGAATCAAATGAAAGTCAAACATATTCAAACAAATCTAATTGAATCAAATGAAAGTCTAAGGCATTCTACAAAACTAATTGAATCAAATAAAAGTCAAACACATTCAAACAAAGCTTTTTGAATCATATGAAAGTCAAATGCATTCAACAAAGCTAATTGAATCAAATGAAAGTTAAATGCATTCTACCAAGCTAATTGAATCAAATGAAAGTCAAAGTCATTCAAACAAAGCTAATTAAATAAAATGAAAGTCTAATGCATTCTACAAAGCTAATTGAATCAAATGAAAGTCAAATAGATTCTACAAGGCTCATTGTATGAAATGAAAACCAAACATATTCAAATAAAGCTAATTGAATCAAATGAAATTTTATTACATTATACAAAGCTTATAGAATCAAATGAAAGTAAAATGCATTCAACCAAGCTAATTGAATCAAATGAAAGTTAAACACATTCAAACAAAGCTAATTGAATCAAATGAAAGTCTAATGCATTCTACAAAGCTAATTGAATAAAATGAAAGTCAAACACATTCAAACAAAGCTTTTTGAATCAAATGAAATTCAAATGCATTCATCAAAGCTAATTGAATCAAACGAAAGTCAAATGCATTCTACAAAGCTAATTAAATCAAATGAAAGTAAAACACATTCAAACAAAGCTAATTGATTCAAATGAAAGTCAAACACATTCAAACAAAGCTTTTTGAATCATATGAAAGTCAAATGCATTCCACAAAGCTAATTGAATCAAATGAAAGTCAAACAAATTCAAACTAAGCTAATTGAATCAAATGAAAGTCTAATGCTTTCTACAAAGCTAATTGAATCAAATGAAAGTCAAACACATTCAAACAAACCTTTTTGAATCAAATGAAAGTCAAATGCATTCATCAAAGCTAATTGAATCAAATGAAAGTCTAATGCATTCTACAAAGCTAATTAAATCAAATGAAAGTAAAACACATTCAAACAAAGCTAATTGATTCAAATAAAAGTCAAACACATTCAAACAAAGCTTTTTGAATCATATGAAAGTTAAATGCATTCCACAAAGCTAATTGAATCAAATGAAAGTCAAACAAATTCAAACTAAGCTAATTTAATCAAATGAAATTCTAATGCTTTCTACAAAGCTAATTGAATCAAATGAAGTCGAACACATTCAAACAAACCTTTTTGAATCAAATGAAAGTCAAATGCATTCATCAAAGCTAATTGATTCAAATGAAAGTCAAATCCATTCTACAAAGCTAATTAAATCAAATGAAAGTAAAACACATTCAAACAAAGCTAATTGATTCAAATAAAAGTCAAACACATTCAAACAAAGCTTTTTGAATCATCTGAAAGTCAAATGCATTCCACAAAGCTAATTGAATTAAATGAAAGTCAAAAGCATTCTACAAAGTTTATTGAATCAAGTGAAAGTGAAAAGCATTCAAACAAAGCTAATTGAATCAAATTGAAAGTCAAACACATTCAAACAAAGCTAATTAAATCAAATTAAAGTCTAATGCATTCTACAAAGCTAATTAAATCAAATGAAAGTCAAACACATTCAAACAAAACGTTTTGAATCAAATGAAAGTCAAACACATTCAAACAAAACGTTTTGAATCAAATGAAAGTCAAACAGATTCAAACAAAGCTTTTTAAATCAAATGAAAGTCAAATGCATTCAACAAAGCTGATTGAATCAAATGAAAGTCAAATGCATTTTTAAAAAGCTAATTGAATCAAATGAAAGTCAAATGCATTTTTAAAAAGCTAATTGAATCAAATGAAAGTCAAACACATTCAAACAAATCTAATTGAATCAAATGAAAGTCTAATGCATTCTACAAAACTAATTGAATCAAATAAAAGTCAAACACATTCAAACAAAGCTTTTTGAATCATATGAAAGTCAAATGCATTCAACAAAGCTAATTGAATCAAATGAAAGTTAAATGCATTCTACAAAGCTAATTGAATCAAATGAAAGTCAAATTCATTCAAACAAAGCTAATTAAATCAAATGAAAGTCTAATGCATTCTACAAAGCTAATTGAATCAAATGAAAGTCAATGGATTCTACAAGGCTCATTGTATGAAATGAAAACCAAACATATTCAAATAAAGCTAATTGAATCAAATGAAATTCTATTACATTATACAAAGCTTATAGAATCAAATGAAAGTTAAACACATTAAAACAAAGCTTTTTGAATCAAATGAAAGTCAAATGCATTCAACCAAGCTAATTGAATCAAATGAAAGTTAAACACATTCAAACAAAGCTAATTGAATCAAATGAAAGTCTAATGCATTATACAAAGCTAATTGATGTGATTTTTAGTCCGAAAACTAAGCCTCACAAAGATATGAATCTAACCTAATTCTATACAGAAATTCACCAAGAATTAAGCAAGAAACTTAGATTAATTAATCAAGAATCCACCTAATTAATCAACCTAGGTGATTGTTTTAACTAAAACAAACAAAACAGCAAATTGGAATCCACCAATCAAGAATTTAAGTAATCCAACTTAAACAAAAGCAATAAGAAATATTATTATGAATGTATGATTAAACTTGTTTTTTATTCGAAGATTACAACCCTATATTTATAGACTCAAACAATTATCCTAATCCCACTTGAATTAGAATTCTAATCCCCTAACAAAAACCCACGGATTGCATAACTTAATCAAGTTTAGATAACTTTGATTTAGTTATTTAATCCTACTTAAACTCTAACTACTCTTAAGATAAAACTTGCCTATTTTATCCTAACTCAAGCTTGTACTCCAAGCTATTATTGACGCCTACTAGACTAAAAACAATTCCTAATCAACTTAGGAACTCACTTTGCTAAAAACAAATCCTAATCAACTTAGAAACTTGCTTAGCTAAAACTAGTCCTAATCAATCTAGGAACTTATTAAGCTAAAACAATTCCTAATGCAATTAGAAATCCTAAGTGCTTAAAACAAGAAAAACCCTTTCAAGTGAAAGGTAAAAACTTGTAAGCAAAAACCTAAGTAAAGACTCACAAAATAAAACTAAGGAAAAGAAATCATTCTTTTCATATCTCCGCCTGAACACCACTTCACGCGCCACCACTTGTGACACGCGCCACACCACCTTGTAGCTGGGCTCAGTCCGGTGCCGGAAGACAGGAGCGTGGGACCCATCTCGGCGCGTGGCCGCCTGTATCGTCGCCGAAAGTGAGCTGCGCAACTTCTTCGTTCTTGGAAATCATGCTTCCTTCTTTCCAATTTAAGCTATTGAACCTTTCCTTGATTATTTCCTTGTTTGGGCAGCCTATAATGGAGTTGTTTAGACCATCTAAAAGTACATTAGATCTTTCAAAAGAATTAGCTTCTTGATTCGCATCACTAATTGAATAAAATGAAAGTCAAACACATTCAAACAAAGCTTTTTAAATCAAATGAAATTCAAATGCATTCATCAAAGCCAATTGAATCAAACGAAAGTCAAATGCATTCTACAAAGCTAATTAAATCAAATGAAAGTAAAACACATTCAAACAAAGCTAATTGATTCAAATGAAAGTCAAACACATTCAAACATAGCTTTTTGAATCATATGAAAGTCAAATGCATTCCACAAATCTAATTAAATCAAATGAAAGTCAAATGCATTCTACAAAGCGAAATGAATAAAATAAAAGTCAAATTCATTCAAACAAAGCTTTTTGAATCAAATGAAGGGCAAATGCATTCAACAAAGCTATCAAATGAAAGTCAAATGGATTCTACAAAGCTTATTAAATGAAATGAAAGTCAAACGTATTCAAACAAAGCTATTTGAATCAAATGAAATTCTAATACATTCTACAAAGCTAATAGAATCAAATAAAAGTCAAACACATTCAAACAAAGCATTTTGAATCAAACAAAAGTCAAATGCATTCAACAAAGCTAATTGAATAAAATGAAACTCAAACTCATTCAATCAAAGCTAATTGAATCAAATGAAAGTCTAATGCATTCTACAAAGCTAATTGAATCAAATGAAAGTAAAACACATTCAAACAAAGCTAATTGATTCAAATAAAAGTCAAACACATTCAAACAAAGCTTTTTGAATCATATGAAAGTCAAATGCATTCCACAAAGCTAATTGAATCAAATGAAAGTCAAACAAATTCAAACTAAGCAAATTGAGTTAAATGAAAGTCTAATGCTTTCTACAAAGCTAATTGAATCAAATAAAGTCGAACACATTCAAACAAACCTTTTTGAATCAAATGAAAGTCAAATGCATTCATCAAAGCTAATTGATTCAAATAAAAGTCAAATGCATTCTACAGAGCTAATTAAACCAAATGAAAGTAAAACACATTCAAACAAAGCTAATTGATTCAAATAAAAGTCAAACACATTCAAATAAAGCTTTTTGAATCATATGAAAGTCAAATGCATTCCACAAAGCTAATTGAATCAAATGAAAGTCAAACAAATTCAAACTAAGCTAATTGAATCAAATGAAAGTCTAATGCTTTCTACAAAGCTAATTGAATCAAATAAAGTCGAACACATTCAAACAAACCTTTTTGAATCAAATGAAAGTCAAATGCATTCATCAAAGCTAATTGATTCAAATAAAAGTCAGATGCATTCTACAGAGCTAATTAAATCAAATGAAAGTAAAACACATTCAAACAAAGCTAATTGATTCAAATAAAAGTCAAACACATTCAAACAAAGCTTTTTGAATCATATGAAAGTCAAATGCATTCCACAAAGCTAAATGAATTAAATGGAAGTCAAAAGCATTCTACAAAGTTTATTGAATCAAGTGAAAGTGAAAAGCATTCAAACAAAGCTAATTGAATCAATTGAAAGTCAAATGCATTCATCAAAGCTAATTGAATCAAATGACAGTCAAATGCATTCTACAAAGCTAATTAAATCAAATGAAAGTAAAACACATTCAAACAAAGCTAATTGATTCAAATAAAAGTCAAACACATTACAACAAAGCTTTTTGAATCATATGAAAGTCAAATGCATTCCACAAAGCTAATTGAATCAAATGAAAGTCAAACAAATTCAAACTAAGCTAATTGAATCAAATGAAAGTCTAATGTTTTCTACAAAGCTAATTGAATCAAATAAAGTCGAACACATTCAAACAAACCTTTTTGAATCAAATGAAAGTCAAATGCATTCATCAAAGCTAATTGATTCAAATAAAAGTCAAATGCATTCTACAGAGCTAATTAAATCAAATGAAAGTAAAACACATTCAAACAAAGCTAATTGATTCAAATAAAAGTCAAACACATTCAAACAAAGCTTTTTGAATCATATGAAAGTCAAATGCATTCCACAAAGCTAATTGAATTAAATGAAAGTCAAAAGCATTCTACAAAGTTTATTGAATCAAGTGAAAGTGAAAAGCATTCAAACAAAGCTAATTGAATCAATTGAAAGTCAAACACATTCAAACAAAGCTAATTAAATCAAATTAAACTCTAATGCATTCTACAAAGCTAATTAAATCAAATGAAAGTCAAACACATTCAAACAAAACGTTTTGAATCAAATGAAAGTCAAACACATTCAAACAAAACGTTTTGAATCAAATGAAAGTCAAACAGATTCAAACAAAGCTTTTTAAATCAAATGAAAGTCAAATGCATTCAACAAAGCTGATTGAATCAAATGAAAGTTAGATGCATTTTTAAAAAGCTAATTGAATCAAATGAAAGTCAAATGCATTTTTAAAAAGCTAATTGAATCAAATGAAAGTCAAACATATTCAAACAAATCTAATTGAATCAAATGAAAGTCTAATGCATTCTACAAAACTAATTGAATCAAATAAAAGTCAAACACATTCAAACAAAGCTTTTTGAATCATATGAAAGTCAAATGCATGCAACAAAGCTAATTGAATCAAATGAAAGTTAAATGCATTCTACCAAGCTAATTGAATCAAATGAAAGTCAAATTCATTCAAACAAAGCTAATTAAATCAAATGAAAGTCTAATGCATTCTACAAAGCTAATTGAATCAAATGAAAGTCAAATAGATTCTGCAAGGCTCATTGTATGAAATGAAAACCAAACATATTCAAATAAAGCTAATTGAATCAAATGAAATTTTATTACATTATACAAAGCTTATAGAATCAAATGAAAGTAAAATGCATTCAACCAAGCTAATTGAATCAAATGAAAGTTAAACACATTCAAACAAAGCTAATTGAATCAAATGAAAGTCTAATGCATTCTACAAAGCTAATTGAATAAAATGAAAGTCAAACACATTCAAACAAAGCTTTTTGAATAAAATGAAATTCAAATGCATTCATCAAAGCTAATTGAATCAAACGAAAGTCAAATGCATTCTACAAAGCTAATTAAATCAAATGAAAGTAAAACACATTCAAACAAAGCTAATTGATTCAAATGAAAGTCAAACACATTCAAACAAAGCTTTTAGAATCATATGAAAGTCAAATGCATTCCACAAAGCTAATTGAATCAAATGAAAGTCAAACAAATTCAAACTAAGCTAATTGAATCAAATGAAATTCTAATGCTTTCTACAAAGCTAATTGAATCAAATAAAGTCAAACACATTCAAACAAACCTTTTTGAATCAAATGAAAGTCAAATGCATTCATCAAAGCTAATTGAATCAAATGAAAGTCAAATGCATTCTACAAAGCTAATTAAATCAAATGAAAGTAAAACACATTCAAACAAAGCTAATTGATTCAAATAAAAGTCAAACACATTCAAACAAAGCTTTTTAAACCATATGAAGTTCAAATGCATTCCACAAAGCTAATGAATAAAATGAAAGTCAAACAATTTCAAACTAAGCTAATTGAATAAAATGAAAGTCTAATGCTTTCTACAAAGCTAATTGAATCAAATAAAGTCAAACACATTCAAACAAACCTTTTTGAATCAAATGAAAGTCAAATGCATTCATCAAAGCTAATTGAATCAAATGAAAGTCAAATGCATTCTACAAAGCTAATTAAATCAAATGAAAGTAAAACACATTCAAACAAAGCTAATTGATTCAAATTAAAGTCAAACACATTCAAACAAAGCTTTTTGAATCATATGAAAGTCAAATGCATTCCACAAAGCTAATTGAATTAAATGAAAGTCTAATGCATTCTACAAAGGGAAATGAATAAAATAAAAGTCAAATTCATTCAAACAAAGCTTTTTGAATCAAATGAAGGTCAAATGCATTCAACAAAGCTATCAAATGAAAGTCAAATGGATTCTACAAAGCTAATTAAATGATATGAAAGTCAAACGTATTCAAACAAAGCTAATTGAATCAAATGAAATTCTAATACATTCTACAAAGCTAATAGAATCAAATAAAAGTCAAACACATTCAAACAAAGCATTTAGAATCAAATGAAAGTCAAATGCATTCAACAAAGGTAATTGAATAAAATGAAAGTCAAACACATTCAATCAAAGCTAATTGAATCAAATGAAAGTCTAATGCATTCTACCAAGCTAATTGAATCAAATGAAAGTCAAATTCATTCAAACAAAGCTAATTAAATCAAATGAAAGTCTAATGCATTCTACAAAGCTAATTGAATCAAATGAAAGTCAAATAGATTCTACAAGGCTCATTGTATGAAATGAAAACCAAACATATTCAAATAAAGCTAATTGAATCAAATGAAATTTTATTACATTATACAAAGCTTATAGAATCAAATGAAAGTAAAATGCATTCAACCAAGCTAATTGAATCAAATGAAAGTTAAACACATTCAAACAAAGCTAATTGAATCAAATGAAAGTCTAATGCATTCTACAAAGCTAATTGAATAAAATGAAAGTCAAACACATTCAAACAAAGCTTTTTGAATAAAATGAAATTCAAATGCCTTCATCAAAGCTAATTGAATCAAACGAAAGTCAAATGCATTCTACAAAGCTAATTAAATCAAATGAAAGTAAAACACATTCAAACAAAGCTAATTGATTCAAATGAAAGTCAAACACATTCAAACAAAGCTTTTAGAATCATATGAAAGTCAAATGCATTCCACAAAGCTAATTGAATCAAATGAAAGTCAAACAAATTCAAACTAAGCTAATTGAATCAAATGAAATTCTAATGCTTTCTACAAAGCTAATTGAATCAAATAAAGTCAAACACATTCAAACAAACCTTTTTGAATCAAATGAAAGTCAAATGCATTCATCAAAGCTAATTGAATCAAATGAAAGTCAAATGCATTCTACAAAGCTAATTAAATCAAATGAAAGTAAAACACATTCAAACAAAGCTAATTGATTCAAATAAAAGTCAAACACATTCAAACAAAGCTTTTTAAACCATATGAAGTTCAAATGCATTCCACAAAGCTAATGAATAAAATGAAAGTCAAACAATTTCAAACTAAGCTAATTGAATAAAATGAAAGTCTAATGCTTTCTACAAAGCTAATTGAATCAAATAAAGTCAAACACATTCAAACAAACCTTTTTGAATCAAATGAAAGTCAAATGCATTCATCAAAGCTAATTGAATCAAATGAAAGTCAAATGCATTCTACAAAGCTAATTAAATCAAATGAAAGTAAAACACATTCAAACAAAGCTAATTGATTCAAATAAAAGTCAAACACATTCAAACAAAGCTTTTTGAATCATATGAAAGTCAAATGCATTCCACAAAGCTAATTGAATTAAATGAAAGTCTAATGCATTCTACAAAGGGAAATGAATAAAATAAAAGTCAAATTCATTCAAACAAAGCTTTTTGAATCAAATGAAGGTCAAATGCATTCAACAAAGCTATCAAATGAAAGTCAAATGGATTCTACAAAGCTAATTAAATGATATGAAAGTCAAACGTATTCAAACAAAGCTAATTGAATCAAATGAAATTCTAATACATTCTACAAAGCTAATAGAATCAAATAAAAGTCAAACACATTCAAACAAAGCATTTAGAATCAAATGAAAGTCAAATGCATTCAACAAAGGTAATTGAATAAAATGAAAGTCAAACACATTCAATCAAAGCTAATTGAATCAAATGAAAGTCTAATGCATTCTACAAAGCTAATTGAATCAAATGAAAGTCAAACACATTCAAACAAAGCTTTTTGAATCAAATGAAAGTCAAATGCATTCACCAAAGCTAATTAGATCAAATGAAAGTCAAATGCATTTAACAAAGCTAATTAAATCAAATGAAAGTAAAACACATTCAAACAAAGCTAATTGATTCAAATGAAAGTCAAACACATTCAAACAAAGTTTATTGAATCATATGAAAGTCAAATTGATTCCACAAAGGTAGTTGAATCAAATGAAAGTCAACCAAATTCAAACTAAGCTAATTAAATCAAATGAAAGTCTAATGCTTTCTACAAAGCTAATTGAATCAAATAAAGTCAAACACATTCAAACAAACCTTTTTGAATCAAATGAAAGTCAAATGCATTCATCAAAGCTAATTGAATCAAATGAAAGTCAAATGCATTCTACAAAGCTAATTAAATCAAATGAAAGTAAAACACAATCAAACAAAGCTAATTGATTCAAATAAAAGTCAAACACATTCAAACAAAGCTTTTTGAATCATATGAAAGTCAAATGCATTCCACAAAGCTAATTGAATCAAATGAAAGTCAAACAAATTCAAACTAAGCTAATTGAATCAAATGAAAGTCTAATGCTTTCTACAAAGCTAATTAAATCAAATAAAGTCAAACACATTCAAACAAACCTTTTTGAATCAAATGAAAGTCAAATGCATTCATCAAAGCTAATTGAATCAAATGAAAGTCAAATGGATTCTACAAAGCTAATTAAATCAAATGAAAGTAAAACACATTCAAACAAAGCTAATTTATTCAAATAAAAGTCAAACACATTCAAACAAAGCTTTTTGAATCATATGAAAGTCAAATGCATTCCACAAAGCTAATTGAATCAAATGAAAGTCAAACAAATTCAAACTAAGCTAATTGAATCAAATGAAAGTCTAATTCTTTCTACAAAGCTAATTGAATCAAATAAAGTCGAACACATTCAAACAAACTTTTTTGAATCAAATGAAAGTCAAATGCATTCATCAAAGCTAATTGATTCAAATGAAAGTCAAATGCATTCTACAAAGCTAATTAAATCAAATGAAAGTAAAACACATTCAAACAAAGCTAATTGATTCAAATAAAAGTCAAACACATTCAAACAAAGCTTTTTGAATCATATGAAAGTCAAATGCATTCCACAAAGCTAATTGAATTAAATGAAAGTCAAAAGCATTCTACCAAGTTTATTGAATCAATTGAAAGTGAAAGCATTCAAACAAAGCTAATTGAATTAATTGAAAGTCAAACACATTCAAACAAAGCTAATTAAATCAAATTAAAGTCTAATGTATTCTACAAAGCTAATTAGATCAAATGAAAGTCAAACACATTCAAACAAAACGTTTTGAATCAAATGAAAGTCAAACACATTCAAACAAAACGTTTTGAATCAAATGAAAGTCAAACAGATTCAAACAAAGCTTTTTAAATCAAATGAAAGTCAAATGCATTCAACAAAGCTGATTGAATCAAATGAAAGTCAAATGCATTTTTAATAAGCTAATTGAATCAAATGAAAGTCAAATGCATTTTTAAAAAGCTAATTGAATTAAATGAAAGTCAAACAAATTCAAACAAATCTAATTGAATGAAATGAAAGTCTAATGCATTCTACAAAACTAATTGAATCAAATAAAAGTTAAACACATTCAAACAAAGCTTTTTGAATCATATGAAAGTCAAATGCATTCAACAAAGCTAATTGAATCAAATGAAAGTTAAATGCACTCTACAAAGCAAATTGAATCAAATGAAAGTCAAATTCATTCAAACAAAGCTAATTAAATCAAATGAAAGTCTAATGCATTCTACAAAGCCAATTGAATCAAATGAAAGTCAAATGGATTCTACAAGGCTCATTGTATGAAATGAAAACCAAACATATTCAAATAAAGCTAATTGAATCAAATGAAATTCTATTACCTTATACAAAGCTTATAGAATCAAATGAAAGTTAAACACATTAAAACAAAGCTTTTTGAATCAAATGAAAGTCAAATGCATTCAACCAAGCTAATTGAATCAAATGAAAGTTAAACACATTCAAACAAAGCTAATTGATTCAAATAAAAGTCAAACACATTCAAACAAAGCTTTTTTAATCATATGAAAGTCAAATGCATTCCACAAAGCTAATTGAATCAAATGAAAGTCAAACAAATTCAAACTAAGCTAATTGAATCAAATGAAAGTCTAATGCATTCTACAAAGCTAATTGAATAAAATGAAAGTCAAACACATTCAAACAAAGCTTTTTGAATCAAATGAAATTCAAATGCATTCATCAAAGCTAATTGAATCAAACGAAAGTCAAATGCATTCTACAAAGCTAATTAAATCAAATGAAAGTAAAACACATTCAAACAAAGCTAATTGATTCAAATGAAAGTCAAACACATTCAAACATAGCTTTTTGAATCATACGAAAGTCAAATGCATTCCACAAATCTAATTAAATCAAATGAAAATCAAATGCATTCTACCAAGCGAAATGAATAAAATAAAAGTCAAATTCATTCAAACAAAGCTTTTTGAATCAAATGAAGGGCAAATGCATTCAACAAAGCTATCAAATGAAAGTCAAATGCATTCTACAAAGCTAATTAAATGAAATGAAAGTCAAACGTATTCAAACAAAGCTAATTGAATCAAATGAAATTCTAATACATTCTACAAAGCTAATAGAATCAAATAAAAGTCAAACACATTCAAACAAAGCATTTTGAATCAAACGAAAGTCAAATGCATTCAACAAAGCTAATTGAATAAAATGAAACTCAAACTCATTCAATCAAAGCTAATTGAATCAAATGAAAGTCTAATGCATTCTACAAAGCTAATTGAATCAAATGAAAGTCAAACACATTCAAACAAAGCTTTTTGAATCAAATGAAAGTCAAATGCATTCATCAAAGCTAATTAGATCAAATGAAAGTCAAATGCATTTAACAAAGCTAATTAAATCAAATGAAAGTAAAACACATTCAAACAAAGCTAATTGATTCAAATGAAAGTCAAACACATTCAAACAAAGCTTTTTGAATCATATGAAAGTCAAATGCATTCCACAAAGCTAATTGAATCAAATGAAAGTCAAACAAATTCAAACTAAGCTAATTGAATCAAACGAAATTCTAATGCTTTCTACAAAGCTAATTGAATCAAATAAAGTCAAACACATTCAAACAAACCTTTTTGAATCAAATGAAAGTCAAATGCATTCATCAAAGCTAATTCAATCAAATGAAAGTCAAATGCATTCTACAAAGCTAATTAAATCAAATGAAAGTAAAACACATTCAAACAAAGCTAATTGATTCAAATAAAAGTCAAACACATTCAAAGAAAGCTTTTTAAATCATATGAAGTTCAAATGCATTCCACAAAGCTAATTGAATCAAATGAAAGTCAAACAATTTCAAACTAAGCTAATTGAATTAAATGAAAGTCTAATGCTTTCTACAAAGCTAATTGAATCAAATAAAGTCAAACACATTCAAACAAACCTTTTTGAATCAAATGAAAGTCAAATGCATTCATCAAAGCTAATTGAATCAAATGAAAGTCAAATGCATTCTACAAAGCTAATTAAATCAAATGAAAGTAAAACACATTCAAACAAAGCTAATTGATTCAAATAAAAGTTAAACACATTCAAACAAAGCTTTTTGAATCATATGAAAGTCAAATGCATTCCACAAAGCTAATTGAATTAAATGAAAGTCTATTGCATTCTACAAAGGGAAATGAATAAAATAAAAGTCAAATTAATTCAAACAAAGTTTTTTGAATCAAATGAAGGGCAAATGCATTCAACAAAGCTATCAAATGAAAGTCAAATGGATTCTACAAAGCTAATTAAATGATATGAAATTCAAACGTATTCAAACAAAGCTAATTGAATCAAATGAAATTCTAATACATTCTACAAAGCTAATAGAATCAAATAAAAGTCAAACACATTCAAACAAAGCATTTTGAATCAAATGAAAGTCAAGTGCATTCAACAAAGCTAATTGAATAAAATGAAAGTCAAACACATTCAATCAAAGCTAATTGAATCAAACGAAATTCTAATGCTTTCTACAAAGCTAATTGAATCAAATAAAGTCAAACACATTGAAACAAACCTTTTTGAATCAAATGAAAGTCAAATGCATTTGTTGTAGCCAAGCCTAACAACTTGGTTATGGACATTTCGTTGGTTCAAGATGTAGCATCATGCGTTGGTGCTATGCATTCTATCATTGGGCAGCAAGATATTCAACCACTTGAATTTCTTGTTGTTCTTATTAATTAGTTCGTTAACTAGTTCGTTTTACTTCTTTTATGCTTTGAATAAGTTGTAAACTTTAATCTTATTTTAAGTTTGCAAATTAGTTATGCTCTTTAGTTCTTTTAGCTGAACATGTAATGTTACATTCACACATCAAGTACAAGATCAAGATGCATCACAAAAGCAGCCGTTTAAGCTTGTGAAGAAGGCATAAAATCCGAAACTAATTTGGAGGTATTTTAAGGCTTTAACTTGGGTGTTACAATCAGCTTCAATGAGGAGTTACAAGCTTTAAAATGAGCCTTCAAGTGGCCGTTTATTTCAGCCAGCAATGGGTACATTCAAGAGGCGTCCAAGTACATCCTTGTCTACATACATTCAAGCTTGATTCAAGGCTTGAAACAAGGGGGAGTTACACTTCACTTGCTGTTTGAATTTGGGCGTGAAAAGGGGAGCCGTTACAACTCCAAGTTGCTGCTTTGATTGGCGTGAATCAAGGGGGGGTTATACTCTCTTGTTTCTGATTTTATTTCACTCATAATTTGGAGGTTACAAACCGTCATTTGCTCTTGATGTATCTAGTTAAGTAAGGCTTCTTTTATTAATGTATCTAGGCTACAAAAACTGATATGTACTTAGTTTGGACGTGTAACAAGTGAGCTAAAAGCCACTTAATTCAGCTTGTACTTAAGATGTTTGCTCACTATAAATAGCAAGCAAATGTGAATGAAAAAATCAGATTATTGCAAACAAAAAAGACTTGTCTTACATTCGTTTCTTGGATTAGAAACAAAAACCTGAAATTCTTGGATTTGGAATTTCGTTTCCTTTGCTTAGTTAGCTAGTTTAGGCTACTAGTTGGCTTGTGATCTTAGGAATCCAAAACGTTTCTTAGTGGTGTGACTTTATCTAAGAAGCCTTTGGTTCTTTAGCCTTATCTATCCCTTGGTTTATCCCTTGTGTATTTCGAGTGTTACTCCAAATATACAACATTTGGCGCTAGAAGGAGGGGGTCTAGCAAACAAATACCCAAACACAATACCCCAAACACATACCCAAACACAAACCATGGCCGACATCCCACCCCCTAATTGGCAAGAATATGTCAATAAGGTTGCACAAGAGAAAGAAGATATGGAGCAACGAATGCAATATTTGCAAGAATGCTTGGTGGTTCGACGCACACTTAGCAATATGGTTGGCAAAGAAGGAAGTTTGCAACGTGAGTCAATCTTTCACACTCGTTGCACCATTGGTGGAAAGGTATGTACAATGATTATTGATGGAGGTAGTTGTACCAATGTAGCTTCACAAGTAATGATAGACAAACTGAAACTTAAAACCGTCCCTCACCCTAAACCTTATGTGATTCAATGGCTAAATCATGGAAAAGGAATTCAAGTAACACAACAAGTCTTGTTATCATTTAGCATTGGTAAAACTTATGAGGAAGAATTGTGGTGTGATGTTATACCTATGGATGCATGTCATATTTTACTTGGTAGACCTTGGTTATTTGATAGGCGTGTGATGCATGATGGGTATAAAAACACATATTCCTTCACTAAGGATGGACGGAAAATACTTCTTACCCCCCTAAACCTCAAAAACGATCACCCCATATCCACACCCCCTACTTACCTTACCACTCTCATAAAATCAGAATTGCATGAGTATAAAGCTCACAAACCATTCATTTTAAGCCAACTTGATGTCCCTTCCAAACCGTCACCAGAAGAGCCACACCCACTCCTCACCCCTCTTCTCAAAACCTTTTCCTATGTTTTCCCCGAAGACATTCCCCTTGGCTTACCCCCAAAACGTGACACACAACACAAAATTGATCTTGTTCCCGGTTCAATGCTCCCAAACAAACCAGCCTATGCAACTTATGATGCTACTCCTGTTGCTAACTTGTTTTTCAATGAGATTGTTCGTTTACATGGTGTACCTAAATCCATGGTGAGTGATCGTGATCCAAAATTTCTAAGTCATTTTTGGCTTACATTATGGAGGAAGATGGGCACGAAATTGAACTTTAGCACTTCAAGTCATCCTCAAACAGATGGCCAAACCGAAGTGACTAATAGAACTTTGGGATCCTTGTTGCGTTCTTTGGCTACTAAACGTCCCAAGCAATGGGAAGAGATGCTTCCTCATGCGGAGTTTGCTTACAATCGTGTGCCTAGCAAGACAACAGGTCTGAGTCCTTTTGAAGTGGTGTATGGATTCAATCCGTGCACTCCTATTGACCTCACTCCCATTCCCTCACCAAACAAGTTCAGCAATGATGCCGAGGTGCGCGCAAAAGAAATCAAGTCTATGCATGAGCAAGTTCGTTCCAAAATTGAACAAACTAATGCAAAGACTAAGGCATACTATGACAAGAAAAGAAAGGAGGTCCGTTTTCAGCCCGGTGACTTAGTTTGGATTCATCTTCGAAAGGAAAGATTTCCTTCCAAAAGACGGTCCAAGGTTAGTCCTCGTAGTGATGGTCCATTTGCCATTGTTGAAAAGGTGAATGATAATGCTTACAAGGTTGAGTTGCCCGGAGATTATGGTGTTTCTAGCACCTTTAATGTGGCTGATTTGTCACCTTATTATGATGAGTTTGAAGAGTTGCCGAGTTTGAGGGCAAACTCTTTTCAAGAAGGGGGAATGTTGTAGCCAAGCCTAACAACTTGGTTATGGACATTTCGTTGGTTCAAGATGTAGCATCATGCGTTGGTGCTATGCATTCTATCATTGGGCAGCAAGATATTCAACCACTTGAATTTCTTGTTGTTCTTATTAATTAGTTCGTTAACTAGTTCGTTTTACTTCTTTTATGCTTTGAATAAGTTGTAAACTTTAATCTTATTTTAAGTTTGCAAATTAGTTATGCTCTTTAGTTCTTTTAGCTGAACATGTAATGTTACATTCACACATCAAGTACAAGATCAAGATGCATCACAAAAGCAGCCGTTTAAGCTTGTGAAGAAGGCATAAAATCCGAAACTAATTTGGAGGTATTTTAAGGCTTTAACTTGGGTGTTACAATCAGCTTCAATGAGGAGTTACAAGCTTTAAAATGAGCCTTCAAGTGGCCGTTTATTTCAGCCAGCAATGGGTACATTCAAGAGGCGTCCAAGTACATCCTTGTCTACATACATTCAAGCTTGATTCAAGGCTTGAAACAAGGGGGAGTTACACTTCACTTGCTGTTTGAATTTGGGCGTGAAAAGGGGAGCCGTTACAACTCCAAGTTGCTGCTTTGATTGGCGTGAATCAAGGGGGGGTTATACTCTCTTGTTTCTGATTTTATTTCACTCATAATTTGGAGGTTACAAACCGTCATTTGCTCTTGATGTATCTAGTTAAGTAAGGCTTCTTTTATTAATGTATCTAGGCTACAAAAACTGATATGTACTTAGTTTGGACGTGTAACAAGTGAGCTAAAAGCCACTTAATTCAGCTTGTACTTAAGATGTTTGCTCACTATAAATAGCAAGCAAATGTGAATGAAAAAATCAGATTATTGCAAACAAAAAAAGACTTGTCTTACATTCGTTTCTTGGATTAGAAACAAAAACCTGAAATTCTTGGATTTGGAATTTCGTTTCCTTTGCTTAGTTAGCTAGTTTAGGCTACTAGTTGGCTTGTGATCTTAGGAATCCAAAACGTTTCTTAGTGGTGTGACTTTATCTAAGAAGCCTTTGGTTCTTTAGCCTTATCTATCCCTT